>NC_056590.1:4782120-4905400 GCF_018340385.1 Cyprinus carpio
AGGGTGTTTGCCCTAAGGGGGTTTTTGTTGCTTTCTTATTCTGCATGTTTTCATCTCTTTGGGGGGTGACCGTATTTAGGGAAGGTAAGTTTATTTATATAGCACATTTCATAGACAATGATAATTCAGAGTGCTTTACTTAAAAGGAAGTTAAATAATCATAAGAAATAATAATCACAACAGTAAACAAGGGATAAAAAAAAAAAAAAAATGTTTAAAAAAATTGATTTAAAATGAATTAAAACGGTTAAAAATGGTTATACATAAAACACAAAACAAACAGCAAACACTTAACACATAGCACATTCATCACATGCAAGCTAAACAGATGAGTTTTGAATTTGGCTAATGTTTAGCACATCTGATTTTCTGATCTCTTCTGGAAGATGATTCCAACAGCTGGTGGCATAATAGCAAAAAGTGGACTCCCCTTGTTTTGAGTGAAACCTTGGTATTTCTAACTTCTAACTGACTTGATCCTAATTGATCTGAGTGGTCTGTTAGGTTTTATATCAAGCAAGCATATATTTGCATTGGATTATAGTGCATCGGCCATTGAGTGATTTAGTAAATGACTAAAAGTCCTTTAAAAAATGTGACTACTGAAACCTAAGGTCTGACTCCACCAAAATCACAGACAGATTTTGACTTGAGTTTTTAGTTTAAGTCAAGGTCTGCATTCACCTTGAGAAATTGGTCTTTGTTTGCCAAATAACGGGATTTCAGTACATATTTGAGATGTTTTTGCTGTAAGGTGATGGTGGAATGTAAATGTCAACTGTTAGTTTGAATACTTAGCATAATTAATAATAAGATACATATGTTTTAATTTAATGTTTTTATTAAAGAATATATGTTTTTTGAAATTTTAACAGATACATGGTATGGGGACGAGTAAAATACTTTTAAACAAAATATAGCAAATAGAAACAGCCGTGAGGATGCATAGATGCTATTTTTGAAGGCTCGTATAATTCGTTACAATGACTTGAAATTACTGGTAGCCTTTGCTTTTAATAGTCACAATAGCCGACAGAGACCCTGCAAAAATTACTCGTTCCGTCTGTGTCTGAAATCGTTGGTATGTGTGAGCATGCCAACCTCAGACTGTCCATTCCACTCCTGTTAGGGAGAAGAGCTCAAAGCAGGATTTAATTTTCAAACTTATGTACATTTTGTAAACATTTTAATCGAGGGTCTGAATGTCATTGGGCTTTAATAATGTAAAGCATTTGGTAATTGACAAATGAAACTATAGTACATTTGTATTGTTATAAAAGTTAAAGTTTTAGGTATAATCACGGGTGGCACTAACATCTATTTTGAACGATGATTGTACATGTTTGATTTTTGGTGAAAACAAAGTTTATGCGTCGTGTAGTGAAAAACTAAAAATTTTATTTAAAATCTTGTTTAAAATGGTGTTTTTATAAGATCCAATAAACTTAAAGGTTGAGTAGTTGTTTGTCAAATGATCGTGCCTTTAGTAACATTGCCCATCATTTTCTTTTAAAAATGGGTTAGAGGGCTAGACTATAATGTTTACGGTGTGTGTGTGCTTGGTTATACTACGAGTAATCAGAACACAGAATTTGTTTCTGGAAAATAGAAAATTTACTGTGATGGTAGGTTTAGGTGACTTGTGATACCGCTATAAAAACATCATTTAATATAATGGTCAATATAAATATTAAAGTTCATAACTTTAATGTAGCAACTGCAAGGAGCTGATTGCAAATGTTACAAAGATTTAAAAAGTCTATTGCGAGTTAGGGAGAAGAGAAAAACACCCACATAATAGGTGTTCAGGAATCTGGCCTAAAGGCTAATTCTGAATTTTGTTATATAGGGGTGTGTAGCAATTAGACAAGATAGGGTAAATTGTGGTGGAGGGGGATGGTAGTTACATGTTGTGGAAACAGGTGATTCCCCATAGGGTGTTATGGCATAGGGACGTCGAACAATTCATATGTAGTCTTGGATGGCTGGGGTGTTTGAGAAGGCTGAATTGGTGAAACATTCCAGAAGGGAAAGTGGACAAATATATGAATCAAATTGAAATAAATTGTGATATAGAACTTCTGGAAATAAAAGTTAGAGCAGCGGTATAATACCACAGCCTAGAGTCGGTCTTTCTCTAAAAACGTCACGGTAATTAAAGATAAAAGAAGTGCCATGGTGGGATGATGATGTAAAACGCAGTCAGAGCCGAAATAAAGCATTAAAGTAATGACAATAACCATATTTTCATGCATATGATTCATCCATAGTATGCAACAAGCGAATAGTTAAGGGAAAATCAGTAAGAAAGCAAAAAGAATGTATTGGAGGAATTACTGTACCAATTGGGAACACATCTAGATATGAGAAGGGTTTGTGGACAATGATTAAAAAGATGGGTGGGTAAAGGAGGATATTTGAATACCCCCCGGTTGTTGGGTAATGGAATGAGATCGTGGTAACAAATAAAGAAATGCTAAAGGTTTGTTAATACGTTTGTTCATGTATCACAGTTACAAATAATTTATCTGATTGACTCTTTCTTCCGTTCTTGCGGTTGTCCTGACAATCGGCTTGGTTGGGGGGGGGGGGCTGGGCTGTAGTTGAGCATGACCACCTCAAGACTGCAATTCTCTCTCCTGTTTAGTGAGAAGAGATCAAAGGCAGGATTTAATTTTCCAACTTATGTACATTTTTGTAAACATTTTAATCGAGGGGTATGAATGTCATTGGCTTAATAATGTAAAGCATTTTTATTGACAATGAAACTATAGTAAATTGGTATTTTTTATAAAGTATGTTATGTTTAATCACTGGTGCACTAAATAATTTTGACATGATTGTACATGTTTGATTTTTGTGAAAACAACGTTATGCGTAGCTAGTGAAAAACGATAATCTTTATTGTTAAAATGCTTGTTGTAAAAGGTGTTTTATAAGGATTCAATAAACTTAAATGTTGAGTAAGTTGTTTTTAAAATGATCTGTCCTTTAGTTTACATTGCCATCATTTCTCTTAAATGGGTATAGGGCTAGCCTATAATGTTTCTACGTGTGTGTGTGCTTGTTTATATGATTTATCAGAACACAGGATTTGTTTCTGGAAAATTAGAAAATTTTACTGTGGTGGTAGGTTTAGGGCAATATGATACGTAAATAAAAAAAATCATTAATATAATGTAAATATAAATTTTAAAGTTTTCTAAATGTAATGTAAAACTGCTTTTGCAACAATTTGTTTTGTGTAAAAGCTATAAAATGTAATGTAAAATGGAATTGAATTATGTCATGTTAAAGCCTCCATAAAACATGGATATTTGACATGTCCAGGCATGTCTGGGGGAATCCCGATAACCCTTACCGCTTTGGCCTGTTAAAATATATATTTTTTCCTGTTCCTAAAAATGTACAACACTTTTTATATTTTTAGTGATGACAAAAACTACGGAAATGTTTTGTTCTGTTTTTATATCATGTGCGATCACATAATGTTTATTATTTATAGTTTCATTTAAAAAGAAGAGGAATAAAGACTCTGGGGCGATTGACTGAGCATGCATGCATGAAAGAGAGAGAGCGAGAGAGAGGGGTGAGAGAGGGGGGAGAAAGAGAGCTTTTCCAACTTAAAACATTTCATTTGAAGAATCGTTATGCTGTGTTAGGCAGGAAGACTTTCCTGAAAAATTTATTAATAGTCATGTTACATATTTTATTAATCTCTTTTATACAAACCATCAGATTATGTGTGTGGGTGTGTTTTTTGTGACCTATCAAGATACACACTTTGTATAATGACATGGTATGACCAGTGTCTTAAAAGGAGAGGTGACTTAATGAGGACGTAACCCATTCCCCCATTTTTCAAAATCAAAGACCTTATAACCATACAGATGAGTTTTTTTGAGAAAGTAAAAATTCACAAAATTTCCTGTCAAGGGTAGGTTAGGTTGTAGGGTTGGGTGTAGGGCAATAGCACATACCGTTTTGTCAAGTATAAAAACCCATTTTATGCCTACAGCTGTAAAAAAAAAAGTCTGAGATTTTTACAAAATAATTTTTTGCAGCTGTGGTTGCCAGAAATACTTTTGTAAAACATACGAAAAACTGTAAACACAATCACGGCCAAAAGACTGTAAATTTTAACAGTACACTGTCCAAAAAAGTCTGTAGTCTGAAATTTTACAAATATGTCTGGCAAGGCTGTGGTTGCCGCCAAGAATACTGTACACCTTTTGTAAAAAAAAATACAGAAAAACTGGTAAACACACATTAACGGCCAAAAACTGTAAATTTTAATTTTCAGTACAAAACAACAACACAAACCAAAAAAACTGTAAAAAACAAAAGTCTGTAGTTTTTTTTTTTATTTAACAAAATAATTTTGGCATACCAAAGCTGTGGGTTGCCAGAAATACTTTTGGTGTAAAAACATCAGAAAAACTGTAAAAACAATTACGCAAAACTGTAAACTTTTTTTAACAGTATAAAAACACTGGTTTTTACATTTTTGTTAACAAACAGAAAATTTTTTGAATGTAAACCAGTAAAAATTCACACACGGTCTGCAAACACACTAGCCTTATTCAAAAATTAAATAATTCCTGTTGTTGTAGCCTTTTTTTTAAACCATAACTGGAAACAACGCACCGCATTATAATGGCCACGGTGTGGTATGAAGAGAAAGGCCCCCCACATGAAGAATCCTGCAAGTTTTCATCACCATTAGCTTCCGTCGCCCCCACAAGGGCAAGACGTTTATATTAATAAATAGAAGGTGCACAAAGTCATTCATGCAAACACAAAACACCATCATGGTGAAACACGATACTTAAACAATTCCTAAACTTTCATTAAACATCAGAAGATGTACATAAAGCCCAAATGTACAACTGATAACAAAAACTAGTAAAAAACATGATTATTTTAGGACAAAATACTTTTCAAATGTGGTCATGCGTCACACATGGATTTCTGGGATTCATTTTGACCGTTTATTGTCTGCTGCGACTCTTTTTGAATCTATACAGTTTAACTATTGCATCATGCAGCTTGGTTCCTTTCTATTTCTCTATAAACAACACCTGTATAAATTTAAACAGCATTTTTACTGGTAAAAATTACCATGTGAACTTCTGGTTTAGATCTTTACAGTTTTCCCTATACTGTACCAGTGATACCTTACTGTTAAACCTATTACCACTTTTTTTTTTGTAGTCGTTTTTTACAATTGTACAGTAACATGACACTTATGTTTTTTACAGTGTACAATATCTACAAACAAATAGCCTAAATTATAAAAACAATATTATTATAATTGTAGCCATATTTTTATATATATAGATGGGCAACCTCTCAGGTTCACAATTATTTTTATTTTTTGTGGAAAAAAATGTATTACCTCAATTTGCATCGTTTCATCAATCATGCTACAATTAGTCTACAGCATAAACTTGTAAAGTGACATACATACTTTATTTGTATTTTTAAAAAACAACAGACTAAAACTTTAGTTTTTACAATATTTGCATGTCAAATTAACAAAATTGTTTTGTTATGAGTATTACAGTATTTCTCTGTTTTTGATACCAATAATTTGTAATTTTAACAAATAATTTTGATTACAATCACATATTGTTATTGTAAATATAACAAAATATTATGTTTAATAGTTTACAAAATTCCACTGTGAATTAAACAAAAAAATATATGTTTTGGGGTTTACAATACTTTTCTGTATGGATTTTACATAGTTTTTCTGTAATTTCACGGTCTTTTTTACAGTGTGGGAATGTCCCCACAATTCCAAAAACAAACGTCTGTTGTGTGTGCAAACCAACTGTTTTTAAATTTTGTTTTTTATTATCAACCTTAAAACCAATATCCTTCTCCATCTCCAAAGAGTGGATAGAGACAGCGCCTTTTCCTGCTTTTCCACAGAC
Source organism: Cyprinus carpio (assembly GCF_018340385.1). Lineage (NCBI taxonomy): Eukaryota > Metazoa > Chordata > Actinopteri > Cypriniformes > Cyprinidae > Cyprinus > Cyprinus carpio. The sequence continues at coordinate 4,788,060 of NC_056590.1, forward strand.
AGACCCTTGTCTATTTATCTAAGCGTAGTTGGAATAGCAACCGACCCCAGAGGGGCAAACCCCCCGGATAGTCTAACCGACCATTAAATCTACAAAAAACGTCTAGGACGGACCATAAAATCTCAAAAAACTTCTCCACAGCAGTTCATATCATCACCTGTCACCCGATCTGAAACGCTCAAACATCTGACAAACATCATATGTCATCCCATGGAGGTACCAAAGGTTGCGTCGAATTATCACATAGCCGGTTTTCACATCTTATTATCATTACAGGTTGGATAGGTCACGGGGTCAGCACAAACGTGGGTGGGCTATGTGGGGGGGAGGGGAAAGGTCACAAAGGTCAAACTCATCAAATCAAATTTTTACATTTGGCCGCATCTTATCAACTAACTGACATGCTCCATATTTTCATTACAGTGCATTTACAAAGTGTAATGTTAAAACATCAATAAATACAATTAAGTAATCTGTATAATATGCAGTATTTTATTTGTGTAAAATAAGTTAATGGTAATTATTATCTGTCCTAATATCTAATATAATATATATTCTGTATTTCTGCAAAAATAACTAATAAAACTGACTGAATTAACATACACAATAACCAGGTTTCTATATTTATCAATATATAAATTTGCTTCAATCTCATACATGTACTTAAATGAACATGCTTCCACAGCTAGCCAATTGAACCATGGTCTTAATTCTTAACTGTTTAAATGTATTTGTTTTCACAATGAACCCAATTTATAGCTAATCTAAGCATTCTGAATTAATGCATTTGAATGCATATTATTATTTAACATTAAAATCGAATTAATAATAAAACTATGCCATTTTTTGAGTTCAGAAATCTTAACTGTTTCTGGTTCAATGTATGACTTACCTCATTTTCATTAGTTTTATTATTAATATATTAGGCCTATAGTTTATTAGTTATGTTTTAAAACTGGTGTTATCCAAAATGGGTTGGAAATTTCTTCACTGATTCGAAACAAAAGATTCAGAGGTTTTGTGCACTTGTGTCCGAACCGTATGGGTCCCGAACGCGCACAATACGAGTGACTCAGAGGGAAGGACGGAGTTGTCGCATCCTATCAAACGTTAAGAAAATGGCTGGGAGGAGGGTTGGATGGTTATGGAATATAGTGACGCAAGAGGGGAAAATGGCAATGTGATTGAGAGGGAGAGAAACGTGATTGGGAAGAAGTAGGAAGGGAGAAGTGAGGTAAGAAATGGACATGTAAGAGAAAGAAAAAAAATGGGGCTAGCTCAATTGGAAACTGAAAGTGAAGGAAGAGATGATGAAGGGAGAAGGTCTTAAAGCAGTACTGTTTAATGTAGTTGGTATACAATTTTGAAGGAGAAGGGGGAATTAAGAGAATGGATCCTCTTAAATTAATCAAAATAATAAGAGGGCAACAAGTAGGAGAAGGAGTGAACTATGCAAGAATATGAGGATGGAAGCGAAATATACTTATAGGAATGTAAAAAATGAGGGTCAGATGGAAAAGGCAAAGCAAAAGAAGATGGACTGCATTGGAAAAAAAAAAATAAAGTTGGCAAAGTAATAATAGTGGGAGAGAGAAGACACAGGTGGTCAGTTAAGGGAGTGGAGTGCGTATATGGAATTCCAACTTACTGTAAAATATAAAAGAAACTAGTGGAAAACATGGAGGGTACAAAAAAAGCTCAGTTAAAAATGAGATTAAGAATTGACAAGGGGAATTGAAAAAATAGAAACAGAAGCCGTTGCCTTTGTTGATTTGGAATCAAAAAGGATGGATCCATGAGAGTTATAGCATAAGAGCGAATAACATTCATAAGCCAATGAGATTGCTATATAATGCCAAGAATTGGACATGTGTGGCAAAGGTGTGCAAAAGGAAAAAATTAAGGTGTGGTCAGGTTGCAGTGGTGGTTCATGATTATGGAAAAGGTCGCAAAAGAAGTGAGGCCAAAGTGTTGTGGAGGGAATGACAGTGTCGCATTTTGGGGGTGGTGAAGATGAATGAAAAAAGAAGTGAAAGTGCGACAGATTTAAGGGTTGAAAGCAAACACATTATTCTTATTCTGAGGCTGTTTGAAAAATATCTGCAAGAGGGAAAAAGTGAAACGTGAAGAAAGAAAAGTGAAAGTGCGTGACATTTGTCAGGTATCGGTAACCCCATTTACTCGGAATTGGTGCTCTTCATTTAACCCATCCAAGGTGCACATCACACAGCGTAGAAGTGTGATTTTACATTCTATTCAACCGGGAACCACACCCCCGGAGCAGTGGGCAGCATATATCCAGCGCCCCGGGGAGCAAAATGGGGGTTCAGTGCCCTGGCTCAACGGGGCACTTCAGTATGGGTATTGAGGGTGGAAGAGAGCGCGTGTTCATCACTCCCCACCCACCTACAAACTCCTGACAGCCACCGAGACTCAAAAACTCTGTTGACCTTTTGGGTTACAATGTTCCAAATCGCACAACCATTAGGCCACAAGCTGACCCCCTTGGAGAGGAGAGTCAGAGGAGAAGGAGAGTTCAGAAAGAGGGACATATACTGAATAGGGGGGGACAAGAGGAAGTCCAACAAGGACCAGAAGAGGAACAGTGGGAGGAGAAAAGAAAATGGTGACCTTTGAGTAGCAAGGAGTTGCTAAATGCTACAGCTGAAATCAGATCTAAAATGGACAAGGAATTCAGCTTGAGGTGTGTAAAAAGCAGAGCAAACAAACATCATCTACATTCTGGCAGGTTTGAAATGGGAAGAGGGTGAGGGCGTGGAAAATAAGTGTACAGTCGAATCAAGAGACCGAATGTGTGGGTTAATAATTTTTTAGTAATGTTACTCCTTCAATGGAAATGCAAAGGAGCCTGATTGCCAAATGTACACAGATTTTTAAAAAGTCTATTGCGCGGAGGAGAGAAAAACCAGACATAATATGTGTTCAGGAATCCTGGCTAAAGCCTAATCTGAATTTTGTTATTATATGGGTGTTTGTAGCAAGTAGACAAGATAGGGTAAATGGTGGGTGGAGGGGGCATGTGTTACCATTGGTGAAACCACACACAAAGGGGGGGGAGATCACACATTAGGGTGTTAGGCATAGGGAGTGAACATGATATTTAGTTAGGGGAGGTCTGGGGTGTTTGAGAAGGGCTCGATTGGGGAAAATTCAGAGTGAAAAGTGACAAATATCTGAATCAAATTGAAATATAATTGTGTATAGAGACTTGTGGAAAATATAAGTAAGACAGGGTATAATAACAGCCAAGCATTTAGAGGCTATTCTAAAAAGTCAAGGTAATATAAACGAGGGAAAAGAAGTGCCCATGGGTGGGATGCTGAAGTAATAAAAAAGCACTCAGAAGCCGACGAAATAACGCATTTTAAAGTAATGAAAAAGAATCACATATTTTCATGCATATGATTCAGCAATAAGTTATGCACAAGCAATATTAAGGAACAACAGTAAGACAAGCAAAAAGAATGTATTGGAGGAAATTACGGCAAGCTCAATTCGGGAACACATCTCAGATATGAGAAGTGTGGACAATGATTAAAAAGATGGGTGGGGAGAGGAGGAGATTGGAATTACCCGGTTTTGTTGTAATGGAAATGAGATCGTGGTAACAAATAAGGAAAAGGCTGAAATGTTGGTAAATACATTTGTTAATGTGCACAGTTCAAATAATTTATCTGAAGAAGGGAGGAGAGGCAGAGAGGAAACTAGATCTGAAAATTTGGAGGCACTGAGACAAAAAAAAAAAAAACTGGGAAGACTGCACCAGGAAAAGATTGAGTAGAAGTTTTCAGCAGGATGTTGAAGCAATTAAGTGAGGAAGAATTAAGTTTACTGATGCCTATACAATTAAAGTGTGGGAAGAAGGAAAAGAGTGCTGCAAAGAGCTGAAAGGATACGCAGTTAGGAGTATGTCCAGTAAGAAAAACTGGAGTAAAAGATTCTATAGAAGCCAATCTCTCAACATAAGCTGCTATGATAGCTTTTTGTTCTACCCGCTTAACATGTTAGAAGAAACTTGCGCTGTCCGTATTTTAAGGACTGTGTCTGTTCCCCGAATCGTTGAGGTCAAAATATAAATTTTAATTGTAGGATCTCGAAAAAAATCTTTATCGTGAATTAAACCAGAAAAACATGGAAAATAAATAAACAAAAAAAACAATTTCTAAGGTTTGGGCTCATCAGCATTCAGATCATCACACCCCACGCAGTTATTGTAAATGAAATGATCATCAGATAATAGTTTGATGCACCTTCTGCTGGACGAAACCTGGATTTCAAACCAAATGATTATATGTGGGTCTAAATGAGTCTACTCCACCAAAACTACTGTTAATAAACATGAGCCCCATCAGACTGGTCGTGGGACGACGGCTGTTTTCAGCAATATATAGTGTATCTTCTCAATGTTACCCAGAAAAACAGAAATACAGGTTTAAATCATTGGAAATACTTCTGCTTAATGTACACTGGTCCAGATATGCAAAAGAAATTCTATTGTATCTCTGCTCTGGCTACTGTGTATAGACCACCAGAGCCGTATACAGAATTCCTAAAAGAATTTGGAGATTTCCGCTCAGACCTGTTGGTTACCGCTAATAAAGTGCTAATTTTCGGAGATTTTAACATTCACGTGATAATACAAATGATGACATTAGGACTTGCGTGTACTGACTTATTAAACCGTTTGGAGTAAAACCAAAATGTCACCGGCGCCCAAACATCGTTGTAATCATACGCTAGATTTAATTATATCGCATGGAATCGATCTTACTGAGGATAGATATCGTACATCCAAAGTGATGATGTTACCTGACTATTTCCTTGTATCGTTGCATTTGTGCGTATTAGTTAATTCTTTACTCTTGACCAACAAAAAGGTCATATTTACACTGAAAGGAAAAATGAAAGAAGGTCAGTAATACGAAGCGTTGCACTTAGAGCGAAATCGGCGAATGTGTGGTTGAAGTGCGTTGCGAACACTAAAGTGCCGTGAGGTTAGTGTGGGAGTGCGTTGTAACAAATGAATCGCTGGACCTGACTGGCAGTGAAAAAATTCTTTGGGAGGCAGTGTTTTCTCCGCAGTTCATAACACTCTTGGCAGACCGGTGGATATACATGTTACGGCACTACACCCCGACCAATTACAGCGTGCGTACTAACTCCCGGCGAATAACTCCTCAGGTAAGTCTCGCATCCATGGTGTGGTTTGATAAACTGCCTCTTTGAGTCCGAGTTTACAATTTCCCCCCTGTTACCAGCCATTCTGCATTTTTATAAATTTCCCAGTTAATGTTTTTTAACCATCCCAGATATGGGCACGGAAGGGGTGGATGTTCTTCACACCCGCCACCATGATAATATACTCTATAGCTTTGAGTAATCGGTCCCAGGCAGAAAAACTATTGTTCCAGCCACCAAAGACAGGATTCGAAATTTTTTTAACCTGCCTGATGTTATCGCAAATGCTCTGTGTACCCATAATTACACCCCCATAAACTTAGACAAAATGAACTGGCAACCATGGGCACTATCTCTCTCTAATGCAGTAGATAGCTGTTGCCCCCATCAAATTGAAAAAGGTTAGAGGAAAAAAACGGACTGCTGCCAGGGTTACAACAGTAAATACACACCTCTATCAAAGGAAAGAAACTCGTAGTCTTGAGCGCAAAGGAGAAAAAAACTAAACTGGGAGTTTGTAGGAATCTGCTTGGAGGAAAAACAAGTATCGGTCCCCCCAGCTATAGACAGGCTATAAAAATTGCCGAGGGCTTGAGCTATCCACAAACTCATATTTTTTCTTTCTGGAAAACAACCAAAACAAGCCAACGGTTGTGATTAGAACAGTGCCCCTAGATTAAAATAAAACCAGACGCCACCCGAATATAAAATATTCCCTCACAGTTACATAGTAATGACTTTATGAAAGTCTGTCACTGATAAAAATACAGGGGTCCTTCTCAAACCAAATAGCATATTGTGATAAAAGTTCAGTTATTTTCCATAAGTAATGATAAAATTAAACTTTTCATATATTTTAGATTCCTTGCACACCAACATGAAAATATTTCAGGTCTTTTATTGTTTTAATACTTGATGATTTTTGGCATAACAGCTCATGAAACCCCAAAAATTCCCTTTATCTCAAAAAATTAGCATATCATGAATAAGGTTCTCTCTAAACGAGCTATTAACCTAATCATCTGAAATTAACTAATTGAACTCTAAATCACTCTGCAAAAGATTCCTGAGCTTTTAAAAACGTTTTTCCCCCCAGCCTGGTTCTGATTACTCCCGCAAAACCGCAATCTGCCGTCAGCTGTCCAGAAGGCCATCATTGACACCCTCAAGCGAGAGGGTAAGACACCAGAAAGAAATTTCCAGAACGAAAACGGCTGTTCCCAGGAGTCCTGTATCAAGGCACCTCAGTGGGAAGTATTGTCCTGTGGGAAGGAAAAAGTGTGGCCAAAAAAAACGTACCTTGCACACCACGAGAAGAGGTGGACCGGACCCTGAGGAAAGATTGTGGAGAAGAAGGACCGATTCCAGACCTTGGGGGACCTGCGGAGCAGTGGACTGAGTCTGGATTAGAAACATCCCAGAGCCACCGTGCACAGGCTTGGTGCTTTTGGACCAGAAACAGGCGGCAGAAGCGGCCTGACCTGGGGCTACAGAGAACAGCACTGGGACTGTTGCTCAGTGGTCCAAAGTACTTTTTTCGGATGAAAGCAAATTTTGTGCATGTCATTCGGAAATCAAGGGTGCCAGAGTCTGGAGGAAGACTGGGGAGAAGGAAATGCCAAAATGCCTGAACTGAAGTCCAGTGTCAAGTTCCCACAGTCAGTGATGGTCTGGGGTTGCCATGTCATCTGCTGGTGTGTGGTCCACTGTTTTTATCAAGGGCAGGGTCAATGCAGGCTAGCTATCAGAAGATTTTGGAGCACTTCATGCTTCCATCTGCTGAAAAGCTTTAATGGAGATGAAGATTTCGTTTTTTTCAGCACGACCTGGCACCTGCTCACAGTGCCAAAACCACTGGTAAATGGTGTTACCTGACCATGGTATTACTGGTGCTCAATTGGCCTGCCAACTCTCTCGACCTTGGAACCCCATAGAGAATCTGGGGATTTTTGTATTGTGAAGAGAAGGTTGAGAGACGCAAATCCCCAACCACTCTGGATGAGCTTAAGGCCACTATCGAAGATGTCCGGGCCTCCCATAACACCTCAGCAGTGCCACACAGGCTGATTGCCTCCATTGCAACGCCGCATTGATGAAGCAGTCATTTCTGCAAAAGGATTCCGACCTAAGGATTGAGTGCATAACTGAACATAATTATTTGAAGGTTGACTTTTTTTTTGATTAAAAAACACTTTTCTTTTATTGGGATGTATGAAATATGCTAATTTTTTGAGATCATGGACAATTGGGGGGTTCATGAGCCCCTGTATGCCACATATTCCATCAGCATTTCAAAAACAATAAAAGACCTGAACCTTTTTCCAGGATGTGGTGGTGCAATGAATCTATAAAATATATGAAAGTTACAATTTTTCTCACTACATTATGGAAAATAATAGAACTTTTATCACAACTATGCTCATTTTTTGAGACGAACCTGTAGCTAAACATCAGAAAATTACAATAACAAATGTAGATTCTACAGCGGTCTTCATAAATTTTCGTTTCGTCAGATCGCACCAAAAGAATAGAACATGCAGTTTGCTTTACAACTATAGTGACAGGACGAGCTAAATTAAACTATATCACTGACATCGAAACCAACAACCTGTTATTATGATGCCTGACCCAATAAATTTAATGAAAGAGTTGTTACCTACTAGCAGAAACAACCGCCTTCTCAATATTAGTAACTGTCGTTAATCTTTAGGTTACATCCCAAAACCATTAAAAGTTGGCAATTATTAATCCTCTTATTAACTGAAACCACAACTAGATCCTTGTGAAACGGCAAAAATACAGACCCATCTTCAAAATCTTCCATGTATGTCGAAAATTTTAGAAAAGGTTGTGTTGCCTTCAATTGTGCTCCTACCTACAAAAAAAAAATTGATCTCTAATGAAGAATTTCCCGTTGTGTTTCAGGCCCCCCTTCTGCACATAGGCACAGGACACTGCACTTTGCTAAAATACAATTTTACAAGTGACTTGTTTTGTGTGCTATTCAGACTCAGTTACTGGCATATGCTCAGTAGCGTAGTTTTACTCGATCTATGTGCTGCATTGCGACCCCACAGATCAACGAACATACTAATAGTCAGAGATGTGACAAAAAAATACAGGTATCCAAGGGCAGGGCTTAAGATGGTTAGATGCCTACCCTGTCCGATCCTGCTACCACTTTGCTTTATTTAAATGGGGAGTCATCTATCATTAATCACCAGTCAAAATATGGAGTTTGCCACAAGGATCTGTCCTAGGTCCTCTGATATTTGAATGATACATGTTGCCCGTTGGTAATATCATTTAAAAAATACAGGGATTAGTTTCCAATGTTATGATGATGATAACTCAACTATATATCTCAACAAGACCAGGTGAAACTTCTAAATTATCTCTAAGCAAACACAGTGTTTTAAAAATGTTAAAAGATTGGATGACCAATAATTTTCTCTATTATTAAATACAGATATAAGACAGCGATATACTTATTGGATGCAAAAAAAAACATTACACAGAATCTCGTTTAGATTACAATTTGCAATTAGAGGATGTACTATTACTTCCTCTACAGGTCAAAAAGTCTGGGTGCTGTAGATTAGACAGTAAACTTGTCTTTTGAAAATAGGATTTCCCATGTTACAAAAACAGCAATTTCTTCCATCTTAAAAACATTGCCAAGCTACGAAAACATGTTAGATGTTTCTGATTGCAGAAAAGCTCGTTCATGTGGTTCAGGAACCTCTTAGACGGACTATTGTAATGCACTGCTAGGTGGTTGTCCTGCATCCTCAATAAACAAGCTACAGGTAGTCCAAAAATACAGCAGCTAGAGTCCTTACCAGGTCAAGTAAATATGATTCATATTAACCCCAATTTTACAGTCTCTGCACTGGCTACCTATTAAGTTCCGTATCAGTACAACAAATATTATTACTTACTTACAAGGCCCTTAATGGCTTAGCTCCTGCGTACCTAACTAGTCTTTACCACGCTACAATCCATCATGCTCCCTAAGGTCACAAAATGCTGGACTTTTGATAGTACCTAGGATAGCAAAGTCCACTAAAGGAGGTAGAGCTTTTTTTTCGCATTTGGCTCCCCAAACTCTGGAATAGCCTTCCTGATAATGTTCGGGGTTCAGACACACTTCCTCTGTGTAAATCTAGATTTAAAAACACACCTCTTTGGCCAAGCCATTCAAATAATGGCATACTCATAATTTTGGGACTGCAGTTATATCTGATCAAATGCGCATGATTATTCTTTAGCTTTGGTTAAACTAATTAATTTTACTTGGCTGGAACAGCAGCTACGCTTATTATGTCTCTATTGTTTCTCTGTTTTGCCACGGATTTACATCCCGGGTAACTAGGATTTACACAAGCTCCAGTCGGATCACAGAACACCTGAGAAGAGTTGATGCCAAACCCCTCAGAGGACCTCAGATGATGCTAACCCAGAGACAACATACAGAACTACCACATTTTGCTATAAGTTTGCTTGCATAATTGCTGTTAATAGTGTTAATCATCTGTTTTGTTTATGTCTTTTATTGATTTTTCTGAAACATTTTCTGCCGTATGCACATAAACTGACAGTCATCACTGATACAGCTACTACTAAATATTGTAGAAACTTCAATTTTCTGTAAAGGTGCTTTGCAATGATTGTATCGTAAACAAGCGCTATACAAAATAAACTTGAATTTAATTTAATTTTATTCTAGTAAGCAACAAATTATAGGACCCATTGCCCTCCATGACTTCTCATATCTGTAAATAATGGGTAAAGAACTGGTATATGGGAGATTAATGTATATTATGGAAAAAAACAATGGTATGGTGACTGAATGCCAAAGTGGATTTCAGGAGAGGAAGGGTCCTATGGATGTAATGTATGTTTGGAACGATGAAATAAGGAAAAGCTCAAATAAATAATATTTCTACGAGACCCGTGCTTCAGTAGCCAAAACTATTTTTTGACTGTTGAAAAAAAGCCTATGATATGCTATGGGGAGAGGGTGGTTGATTAAGTTGCTTTTCTGCAGAATGGGAATTAAAGAAGAATTTTTAATGGGGTAAGGATTTCTTGAAAAGGTAGAACAATTCAGGTTATTAAAATAGGAACAAGATTGGACGAGCAAGCAATGTAGACGAGAATGGAACGCCCCAGGGGGGGGAGTTAATAAGTCCAACATTATTCTCGGTGAATGCTAAAATCGACATATGTAAATGTTCAGCCATGCATGGGAAGGATCGATATTTGCAGATGATGGAGCAATATGGAAAAGAGGAAAGAAATGTAGAACAATATAGTTAAGACGTGCAACGATGGTTATTCTTCAGAAGGTTGATAAGTGTGGGAAATAAAAATGGGTTTTAAAATTTTCTGTTGAAAAAAACTAAAGTAATGTTTTTTACAAGGACAAAAATCAATGAGGGTTTTAATTTTTAAACTATATGGAAGTAATTTGAAAAGAGTTAATACCTTTTGCTATTTAGGAGTCTATTTTGATCCAAGGTTGACATGGGTAGAAAAATTTAAATGAAGTTTTTTTTGTGGAGGGATAAGTTTATAAAAAGTAATAAATATAATGAGATGTTTATCCAGCGTTAGAATGGGGGAAAGGGATTATCAATCGCTGAAAATACGTATATAGAAAGCATTCTGTTAATAAGGTCAAGAATAGATTATGGGCGTGCTCTTAACGGTATAGCCCGGGATCAGCGCTGCCGTTGTCAACTGCTGTACTTGCGGGAGACTTGATATAATACAGGCTAAAGCATTAAGATTAGCTTAGGAGCAGTAAAAAAACATCACCAGTATGTGCACTACAAAGAACGTGGAAGGGGAGAGAAAATGCCACGGGAAATTCGACGGTAAACAATTGCTGGTAAATTATGATACTCTAAAGGGGACCATAGAGATGGACATATCCTACTATAGCGCAGTACTGCAAGCTAGCTGGAAAAAGGAAGGTTTAGTTTTTGGATGGATAGGAGATTGAGGCGCTCAGCTAGAGATTTGGGACCACCACATCGTGCACGAGAAAAAACTTGCACGTTCTGCCTGACTTTCCAGTAACTGCGAAGGAGATTGAAACCATGGAGTGAAGTTGTGATTTTAAATTACATCAAATCAAAACCAGTAAATAATAGTATAGACCTTGTAGCGAATACTACAGATATGTGGATCACATGCATAAACATGACAGAGACTATATTCAAATGTATACAAAAGGGGTCGAAGATCATGAAACAGGAAGGACTGATGCGATCAGTAATTTTTATTAGTTAATAATCAGGAGGTGAGGATAGGAAAGCAAATGAACCACAAATGATCTGTGCAATGTGTCTCCACCAGTGAGTTATATGCTATCTCCACTGACTGGACAATTAGAAGTGTAGTCAGACATTGAGAAAAACATCTTAACATGTACTTTTATGTTGCAGAAGTCTTATGAAGAGCAGAGGAGAAATGATGATGGAAGAATACAAGAAGAGATGGGTTGGCTGGATCCAGGTATTAAAGATATACTGCAAAGTGGAGTGATTAGACCAAAGCAGGAAAAATTTATTTGTGTAATTTTAATAGAAAGGGTGATGAGGAAAATATGATCGAGGAGGAAAACAAGCTGGAGGAAATAAACGGAATAACATTGCAGGAGAATATCCAGAAAATGGCGGTTAATGCAAATCGCTCTTGGATTGCACGCCGCCATTAAACACGTCAAATAAGAGAAGAAGAGAAGAAGAAGAAGGGCCCTCACTTGATTTTATAATTCATGGGTTTATACAGCAGTACGTAAAGATTAGAAGTTCTGCAACGAGGGGGAGGAGTGATAACCTTTCAAGTCAATCGTCATGAGTCATTTTATTGCACATCACCACAGCACATGTGCATTGGTGAGTGACAATTCTTGGGAGCTACTCCAGAAATTGCAGAACAATCAGGAAACGAAACAGTTAACATATAACCATACCGACTTCAACAGTAGTGAAACAATGTGCAATCCTGCACATAACATAGACGCAGTACACACAGTGTACTATTAGACCAGACTTTACAGTTAGCACTACACATTTTACGCAAACTGTACATACATACAGTTAGCACTACACATTATACATATACAACATGTATCAACCATTCTACATTATTGCAACCATATCGTACGCCATGACAATTAGTGATAAGGTGCAACCAGGTGTTACGTGAACTGGATAACCTAATTTCCAATGTTCTGGATGTGCATCGGATGGTATCCCAGTGGTCACATGGGTAGGTTCTTGTATTTAATGCAGTGTGTAGTGATAGTTCGGTGTTGGTGAACTGTTAAAGTTAAGTGCAGTGTGTTGCCTACCATATGTGGGAGTTATGCTGTAGTGTGTATTAGTTCGGACTGTTCATTAGTTGTTAGCTGATAGCTGTAGGGAAAAAGCTATCCCTCAGTCGGCTTATGTGCGGGATCGGATACTGCCGAGACGTCTTCCTGCCGGCAGCTCAGCAGGAGAGCACGGTCTGTGGGACGGGTGGCGGGAAGTCACTGATGATCCTCCGGGATTTCATTCTACACTGCATGGTGTGTAGTATGTCCTGGAGGGAGGCGACAGTCACCTCCAAACAATGTGGCTGCTATTTCGTTCGCACGACCCTTTTTCACCTTTTCGCCTTTACGGTTGCCGCGGTGCTGATTTGGCCAAACTCAGGAAGTGATGCAGTACTTGTCAGGACTGCCTCTTCTAACCGAGTGCAAGTTTAGAATGTTCCTGAGGCAGAGTCTGGGTGTCTGCATTCCAAACTCCTTCCATCCTCTCAGCCGTCTCAAGTCCAAGAAGAGGCGTTGATGTGCTCTTCAGCAGATGCGTTTCATTCACCCCAAGGTAGTAATTTATTAGGACTATAAGTATTGACAAAGATTTTGAAAAGTATTATAAAATTATAATATGTGGGGATTTTAATGCTCATAACACGTTGTGGGGAAGGACAAAGACAGATGGGAATGGGATGATTATTGAGGAGTTTATGGATGAAAGTCAATCAGTATGTCTAAATGATGGAAGAGGAACCAGGTATGATGTAGTTCATGGAAAGGAGTCAGCTATTGATCTTACAATAATTTCTGAACAATTATCAGGAACAAGTCACTGGGAAGTTGTTTAAAGATAATACAATTGGAAGTGATCATAATTCTAATTGGATTAAGATAAAACATCAAAACTTACAGGTAGAAGAGAACTGGCTCCCTAGATGGAGAATGAGAGAGGCTAATTGGGATATGTATAGTTTTGAGGTCAGTGCAAGTGATGGCAAGTAATAACGAGTAACAAGTATAATATTGTGAATTCAGAGGTCATGAAAAAAAAGAAAAATGGTGGTGGCCAAAGAAGCAGTAAAAAATCTCGAACAGAGCTTTCAAAATGGTTTTAAACTCAACTCACTATTCAGTAATTTAATGAATTTTAAAAAAGGGCAGGCTAAAGTTAAAAGAATTATACGATAAGCAAAATGGAAATATTGGAGGGATTTTTGCAGTAGTGTTGGATCAGGAATCCAGGTTAATGAGATATGGGGAATGTTTAGGAAGATGGGAGGTATTAGAAAGTAGTTGTCTTTGCCCGTGCTTAAAAATAATGGTATGGAAGCAAAAACTAATGAAGAGAAAGCAGAAATGCTTGCGAAAGCCTTTGTTGAAGTACATTGTTCCCAAAATGTATCTAATGAGGAGGTATTGTGGAGAGCGAGGATAACTGAGGAAAAAAAGAAGTACTGGGAATAAAGGAAATAAGTGAGAGTCCGCTTGATGCAAAATACACATTATTTGAACTTAAAAGAGCGTTAATAGGTGTCAAAAATACATCCCCTGGGAAAGATAGAATATGTTATAAGATGATTGAACAACTGTCAAATGTAGCAACCAATGTGATTTTAATACTTTATAACAAAATATGGGAGCAAGGGAGGATACCTGCTGGTTGGAAGCATTCAGTAAAAAAAACCCTAGTAAACACAAAACAAGAATAAAAAAGATACAAAAAAATATATACCAAAACCAACCTTTGCAAACTTATGGAGAAAATTATAACTAAAAGATTAGTATATGAAATAGAAAAAAAGAGGACTTTTCCACTTTTCTCACAGTATCAGAGCGGGCTTTAATAAAGGGACACCAACAACTTATGGATGCTATTCTTTTCTGGGGAATAAAAATACGGAAAGCGCAAGATAATAATGAGTTTGATTCCGGAACATTTTTTGACCAGAAAAGGCATACGATCTGTTATGGAAAAAGAGGGGCTTTTAATTAAATGAATAAGTGGGAAATAGGTGGTAGATGTTCAATTGGTTGAGACTTTTAAAACAAGAAACTATTGAGGTTACACTAGGAATGGAATTATCAAGCATTATTCAAAGAAAATGGTACACTCAGGAGGAGTGTTGTAGCCTTTCTATTGTTTAATATAGATTGATGATGTGTTTTTGGGTTGAGCAGAGAATGAGGGGTTTAAAGCCTTATATGCTGCTGATGGGGATTATGGGTGAGGGTCGTCCATTAGTATACTGGGTTAGAAATGTAGAAAGCACATAGATCAGGTTGGAAAATGGTCATATGAGTGGGGCTTTCGTTTATCCGTTCGAAAGATGCAATATATATGTTTCACTAAAAAGCAGGTAAACCCTATACTAGATATCAAACTGTATAGAAAGTCAATCAAACAAGAAAGGATCATAAGGTATTTAGGGGTAAGGTTCGACACTAAGATTACTTTTAAAGTCCATATTCAAAAAATGATAGAGAAGTGCAAGAGAGTTATAAATATACTAAAATGTTTAACAGGATATATATGGGGTGCATCAGGTACACATATGAAACAAATATATATAGCCATTACTTCCCTCCTATCTTGAGTATGGGTTCACAGGTATAATCTGCAGCAAAAAACGTATTGACAGGTTAGACAGGGGCAGGCTTAAGCCTGCGGTTGTGTTGTGGGCTTCAGATACGTCACCGTTAGCTTCCAATACAAGTAGAAGTAGGAAGAGAGAGTAGGAGCCATTAAAAGATTCGACAGCTCAAAAACCATGTCATATGGTCGTACCCAATATTAGTAGCTTTGGATGGAGGGGAGCAGTAGAGGCAAAAGGGAAATAGGAATAGACACTATTGCATGCTGGAAGACAAATAAATATGACCTGCCATCCCACCATGGTTATTCTGGCTTCCTGTAGGTAATTTCAAAATAAAAATACATTTTAAAATCTGGCATATCTCAAAATATTCAACAGTATATAGAAACCAGTTAAGGGAAGATGCAATACAGATATACAATAGTATTTATCTAAAAGATATCATAACTGGCAGAACAGGTGAAGCTGTCATTCATCCCAAAATACAATATTAACATCCAAAAAAAGAATTTCAGATCACATATCAGTCTTTCTTTCAGGCTGAAATACATGGCCATTATTCTAGCACCAAAATGGGTAGAGGAAGTTAAGCCGCAAAAGATCGTCATATGCTCAGATTCCATGTCCGCCTTGCAAGTATCCAGAGTGGAAAATCTGTGTGGCAAGATCTTTTAGATGAAATAAATCAAGTAATTTTTTCGACTAACTCAACAAAAAAGTTACACACAGTTTACGTGGTTAAATAGGTTTAAGATTATAGGGAAACTCAGACAGATTAGTAGTACATGGTAGTAGTGAAGTGGACAAGGTAAACAGGTACTCCTGTAGGTGGAAAATTCGTAAAAATTGAAAACTACAGAGGGCATCGAATAAGGCAATTGCAGCTTAAAAAAACTTGAGTCTGCCTAGCAACCAATTAATTAAGGCATGTCAGAGGAATTTTCTAAAAGAAAACTCAGGCTTGTAAAACAGGATTTAATATGGGAAAGGAATTTATGGGAAGGGGGGGTTTTTTTGTTATATGGTATTTTTATTTATTAATTTTTTTCTTTATAATATATATCTATATATTATAGATATATATATATATATATCTATATATATATATATATAATATAATATATATATATTATAAACAAATAGAATTGAAAAAAAAATTTTATATCCCAAATGAGTTCACACTCTGTGACCTGCAGATGGGGGTAATGTACTTCATTTCGCAAACTGGGCAAATTTTAAAAACCAAAGAGGAAGAAACAAGAACAAGAAATAAGGAAAGAAGAAGACGAAGAAGAAGAAAGAGTAAGAAGAAGAAGAAGAAGAAAGAATATGAGTGGGAAAGGAAAGAATTCCTGCTCTAATACCAGCTTTATGGAAGAAGAAAAAAGCTCAGCACGCTCAATAAATATAGATAAAGCAAACATGTTAGGTAAATGGCTTTAGAAAGATGCACATCGAATAGAATTGGGGAGAAGAATATGTGAGCTAAGGAAAAAGGAAATTTTAGAACAAAAAATCTAGGATGTAATGAAGAAAAAAGAAATAGCAAACAGTAGCCGTATGGATATAGAGTTTACGCTACAGAACTGAAAAGTTGCATAATGTGCCAATATTACTCACTGGGGCTGATAGGGTAAGTACAAAAATGATAAAAAACATTTGTCAGATGAGTATATTGTTAAAAGATAATTGGAGTTTTATACACAAAAATATGACGTACAAGTGCTTTGGTCTCGTACATTTATCGCATAATGCGCTGTCAGTGTGTCGTGCGCTTGCTATAGACCTTTGTTGCAGGAAACAGTAATAACGTGTGTTCAAAGGCTGCTTAGCAAAAGATAAAAAATGGTGAAATACCCTTTGAGAGAAGGCAGTTAAATCAGCGGAAGTAAAAAGCAGATAGTAAGTGTATTTATTTCTTGTCGCATTAGTGTTTAGCGCAGTTGTCGCTGCTAGGAAACGATTGTTTGTTTACTGTGCTGAGGACGCGCTGGCGCTTGGTCTCGCACTCTATCGCATTATGTTTGTCAGTGTCGTGGGCGCTTGCTTTTTGTATTCCTTGCTGTGAGAAACCGTAAACGTGTGTTAAAGCGCATAGCAAAAAGACAGTGTACAGAAATACCCTTTGAGAGAAGCAGTTAAATCAGCGGAAGTTAAAAAGCAGATCGTAAGTGTATTTATTTCTTGTCTCATTAGTGTTTAGCGCAGTTGTCGTTGCTAGAGACGCTTTTTGTTTGCTTAATACTGTGTTGAGACGTGCAAGGCGCTTTGGTCTCGTGACTCTATCGCGCATAATGCTGTCAGTGTCGTGGCGCTTGCTTAGACCTTTGCTGTGAGAAACAGTAAAAGTGTGTTCAGCTGAAATTCAATTTCCGCTTTTGTATCTGACGGGTATACAAAAAAGGTTAGTAAACTGGCTGCAGTGGTCGCTACCAGCCCTCCTATTAAGCCTCCCTCGCGGTGGAAGACCTAAGAGTGTAAAGATCCATCGACTCTACCGTGCGACTCACCGGGCAGGGACCACCGGCAAGGGATATAAGTAGTTGTTTGATTAATCCTTTTTCCTTCTACTTGTTTCATTTGTTTCAGTTGTCTAACTAATGTACTATGTGTTCCAGACCTCCTATCATACCACTCGCAAACCACGCATCACACAAGTAAGGAAGCGCAATCCTAACAACCTGCCACTCGCCTATCGTCTGCTAATACACTTCTTTTTTTGGTTTGGGGTTGCCAGTTTTGTAAACAAAACCCATTCATTTTATTTAAGTCATTCCCCAAAGTTAAAAAACTCAGGCCCCGACAGAGCCCCGGATCAAAACCCGAGGACACTGCTACACCTCAAACCCCTCCAAAAAAATTTTTTTATTTCCCCCCTCCCCCCGGGGTTTACGGGGAAAAAGGGGAGGTAATGGTTGCCATTCTAATGATTGGAAAATTTAATCCCTTTTCCATTTTTTGGGTAAACAAAAAAGTTTCCCTTTGAAAAATTTATTCCTTACCCTGTTTTAAAACCCCCTTTAAAAAACCCTTTTTTATTGTCTATCGGCCCCCCGGACCAAAAGGTAAAATTTTTGGGTGGGAAATTTGAGTGCTGCTCCCCCACCTTTTCCCGGGAGGTAATCCCTTTGTTATGCTTGGGGGATTTTAACCCCTCCCCCTAGATAAAAACCCCTATTGGGTGACTTTCCCCACTCCCGGCCTTTTCCTTTTGGGGTTTTTCAACCGAGGGGTCCCAAATGATCACACAAAATCAGGGAACCAAGGGGCCTTATTTAAAAACGACAATGCTCCAGATCATTTACTGGTTTTCCCCTGCACACCCCAGATAAATTCCTCCTAAAAATTTTAACCCCAACATGGTTCCTGAAAATAAATTTCCCCTCCCCAGGGCATCTTTCCCAGTAACCCACGCTCAAAATCTCACCCCCCCCGGTATCTGAAAAAGGTTTTATTTGCTTAATTCCCCCAAAAAGTTAGCATCTTTTGATTTAACAGTGCCCAAATATCTTTTGTCCACCTTAATTTGGTTTTGGGAAAATGTTTGCCCCCGGGTTTTCCCGGCCCGGGCCCCTACCACCCCTTTAGCCCCTTGGTTTTTCTGATTTCTACGGGGGAAAACCCGTTTCAAGCTTTGAGCTGCTGAAAAATTTTTGGCGCAAATCCAAAAATACTACTGACCCAATGTTATCAGTTCCCCTCCTTCTTCCTTTTTGCAATGTCTACACTGTTTAAAAAAAACATTTCTACCATAACAAAATTTAAAAATTGTCAACCTGAGGGTTTTTTTAAAAAATTTTTCCCCAAAACCTTTTGGGTCCTCCCCCCCTCCTGCTTCTCCTAATAAACTGAGACTTTTCCCGTTTTTTTTAAAATTAAAAAAAAACAGGGGGCACAATTTTTCCCCACCCCCAATCCATCAAGCACATCTCACAAACCCAAAAATACCCCTCCCTTCACATCCTTCTTTCACTCTTGAGGCCAAAGTCTCCAAAATCTCCTTTCTAATCATCCTACACTGTCCACTTTACCTAATTTCCCTTCTCTCCTTCCCAACCAAATTTTTCCCGCATTGTACCTGCCCCAATCAAACATTTAAAACTCCCCTTTTTATACAGGGTTTTTCCCCCCCTCATTTGACAGGTGGATTAAAATCCACTCCTTTAAAAAAACCCCCCTAAACCCCCCTTTTTAGAGAACTAAGAAAATTTCCCCTCCTTCCTTTTAATTTCAAAAAACTTTAACGAGCTGTTTTCCAAAACCAAAATTTACCTTTCTCACACAGAAAAACCTCCCTTTAAAAGGCCAAAAAATCTGGGTTCAGAAGGGGCCCTTTAACCCGAGACTGCCTTTCTTCAGTGGTTTAAGCCCCAAAATGGGGAAGGCGGAATTTCCAAAAACTTCAATTAACTTTCGCATGATTATTTGTGCTTTTTAAAGGGAACACCAGATCCTCCCGTCAAACCCTACCCGACAAAGGGGGTTCGGAAAACCCCAATCCAGGGGTTTTGAGTCTTACCCCTTTAGAAGGTCCTTCAAAGTATCTTTGGAGGGGGGTGAGGGTTTTCCAAATCGCAACAAACTAAATACGGGGGGCCTCCCGGGGTCAGTTTTTGGGAACCCTTCTCTTCTCGTCTACCTTTGGATCATTGGGTTCTGTCATTTAGAAACATGGCTTTTTTACCCCTTGCTATGGGGACATCAACCCCTACCATCAATTAAAACCCGAGGGTCCCTGGTTTGGGGTTCACCCCAAACTTTAGCTTTTCTAAAGGGCATTTCTTGTGGATGAAGGGACATCACCTTCAACCCAAACCTTTCCAAAACAGAACGGGTTGTGGTTCCAGCAAACCCACGTTTTTCACAATTTCACCATTAAGGTTTGGCCAAACAACCCCTAAATCCTTCAAAAAAAGCCAAGGAAAAACCTTGGGGGTTAGAAATTTATGATAAGGAACCTTTTTCAGACCACATTTTCTAAAAAATGTCCCTTCCCGCAGAAATTTTTTTTATTCAAAATAAGAAGATCGGGGCCCTTTTTTTTCCGAACATGCGGCCAATCTTTTCAAACTCTTTTTCTGTCCCGGGTAGACATTGCAAAAGCTCTTTGGGGAGGTTTCAGCAATTCTTTTCAAGCCTTTTCCCAATTAATCCCCCAAAAGTGGCAGAAAAATTTAATTTTTTAATTTAGCCGAAAAGAAACACGTCACACCTTTTTATTTAATTTCACTGGGGTCCCCCTAGCTGCTCGCAAAAAAATTTTAAGGGGATTGTTTTGCATACAAAACCCCCACTTTGGGTCGAACCCCCTTTTCCCAAAATTTAACTTTGACGGGGTGCCCTCTAGAAGCTTGCTTTCTGCAAGTGAAAACGTGCTTGTTTGCCCTCCCAAAAAAGCACCAAAATCAAATTTTTTCCCGGGCTTTTTTTAAATTAAAAATGTTCCTCCTGGGGAAAGGGCCTGCCCCCAACCCCCAATTTCCCAGCGCGAGTCCTTAGCCATCTTTTAAAAATCGGCCTTAAAAAAAATTCCTTCCCTCTTTTTTTTGACCCCCTAATTTTTCACCCTATTTTAATTTTTAAAATTAAAAAAAAAAAAAAACCCTCTTAATTTTTTTTGGGATTTATCTATTTTTTTTCATTTTTTATATATTATAAAAAAAGACCTCAACACTGCTTTCTTATTTTTTTCAAATTTTACTGTTTTCTTTTTATTTATTTTTTTTTTTTTATTAATATTTTAAAAGTCCTTTTACGTATACCCGGTTTTGGCTAACTGGAAATTTTTATAGCATTATTTTTTCATTGCTCTTTTGTTGTTTTTGATTGCTTTTCCTTGGGCTCATTTGTAATTTGCTTTGGATAAAAGCGTCTGCTAAATGACTAAATGTAAATGTAAATGTAAAATATGGATGGAAGGAATTATACCAAAATATGGAAGAAAGCTGTAGTAATCCTTATTGTAAAGCCAGGAAAAGATTCAACAAACCCAGGAAGTTATCGACCAATTGCTCTGACTTCAAACTTATGTAAATTAATGGAAAATATTATAGTTCAAGGAATAAACCTATCAACTAGAGAAAAGAGGTATTAAAAACTCAGTAGAAATATCCAATGTGGATTTAGGGTAAAAAGGTCAACTATGGATGCATTAGTAGGGTTAGTAATGAAGTAGAAGACAGCCTTATGAAGAAAGAAATCATGGCAATAGTGTATTTTGATATAAGCTGGCGTATGACACGGTGGTATGGAGAGAAAGGGCTGTGGTAAAGCATCAGGATAGGAATAGATGGAAATATGTATAATTGGTTATCTCAATTTTTTTTGAAAGAACATTTGTAGTTCAAGTGGGAATGTATCAGTCATTAATTTATAAGGCAGAAATGGTATTCTCAAGGAGTGTTAAAAGTCCAATTATTTTTAATATTATGATTACCGATATATTTGACAATGTAGGATTTGGTGTGGATATGCATTATATGCTGATGACGGGGCTTTCTTTTTGGAAGAGAGGGCGAAATACAAAGTAAGTGATTTCAGGCATGCAAACAGTTATTAAAAGGTGGAAGAATGGAGTATAGAATGGAGTTTAAAAATGTCAACTAGTAAATCAAGTTATATGATATTCAGTAGGAAAAAAAAGGAAGATTTTAAGGATATTGAATTATTATTGCATGGAAAACCCAGAACAAGTTAAAAGTTTAAATATTTAGGAATGTTAGATGGGAGATATACCTGAAAAACAGTGGTTGAGAAATAGATAAAAAAATGTAGGAGGGTCTTAAATTCAAATGACAGGGCAATACCTGGGAAAGAATGGGGAGCAGAAAGAGACTCGATAACAATTTATCAGGCCTTTGACAAGATCGGACAGTTGATTATGGATGCATGGGATTTTATGGGTCAGTACTGTAAATCATTGTTAAAAAAAGCTAGATAGAATTCATTATAGAGCTCTTAGAATATGCTTAGGAGCAGTTAAAACAACACCAATCAATGCATTATTAGTAGAAGCTGTAATGAAATGCCATTTGAAATACGAGAAAGTTAAATAATAATTGCTGGGAATACTCAAATAATAAAGGTAGAGGATATGGATGGACTCAAATAATAAATTAAAAAAATATTGATAAAACGTAAGTAAAGAGAGAGGATATGGATGGAAGATAAATCAGTTAGCATAAAAATATCAGATTGCTAATATGGAATGTAGTGTGTCACCTGTTTAGGAGAGGTTCCGAAATGGATTATTTCTGAGGTTAAAATTGATTTAGGAATATTAGATAAGAAACGGGAATGGGGGAAATGGATAGATTAAGTACAAAGTTAATAAATACATACAGGAAAGATTCTATGCAAGTATGCACATTTATACTGATGGATCTAAAGATCAGGGATTACAGGAATAGGAGTGTAAATTCCAGAGTTTAAAATATCAATAACTAAACGATTAACATCTAAATTGTCAATTTATACTGTTGAAATGGTCACTATTATAATAGGATTAAGAGGTAAAACCGGACAGAGTAGTCATATGCTCTGACTCTGCTTCTGTCTTAACATCACTGTTTACTCATTGTACTACTAGAGAAGATTTGATGTGCAAAATTTTTCATTATTAGGGGAATTAAAAGGGGTGGGAGTGAAGTTGATTCTGCGGGGTGCCAGCACATGCAGGAGTAGCTGGTATAAATCTGCTGATAATTAGCAAAAAAGTTTTAAAAAAGGGAAAAAAAAATTTTTTTAAGCCCCATTAAGAAAATGCAAATAAAATCTATTTTAAAGGAAAATATTTTTAAAAGAAGGCAGGAACCCCCAAATACAGATAAAAACGGCCTTTATAAAATAAAAAAAAAAATTTGGTAAGAATTTTAAATGGTAAAATGGGAAAGAAGAGGTTAAATGACTGGGATAGACTTGGTCACTAAAGACTGACGCATCCTTTTAAATTGGATTCATGAGACTGGTTTATGTGAGAAGGGGGAGAAAAAAACAATAAACAGGGTTATAGGGAAAAGGTATATGAGGAAAGGAAGGAGTTATATCATTTAAACCAAAAGGGAAGGCAAAAAGGAGGCAATTTTGTAAGTTATGATTTAATAGAATTGGTAGATCAGAATGTTAATAGAATACATATATACTACGGTTTAAAGTGAAAGGTTTAATAAGAATAAGGATGCTTTGGTCTTTTACGATTTCTGGCCGGTCGAGGAGCTGAACAGCACGCACATCGTTGGGAGTGGAAGGAATGGGCTAAAATATTTATATATGGTTGATAGTGGGGAAGGGAAAGTGAGAATGAAAAGCTAAAAAAAAAAGAAAACGTCCAAAGAAATCTTGACTGCAAAACAGAAAAGGGTAGGGGGGGTTGCCTGAAAATCAATGCCCCAAAAAAAAGTTAGAAAGAAGAAAAGAATAATAAAAGAAAAGGAGACACCTCTCTAAAAGGGTAAAAAACTATCAGGTTCCAAGGCGCTTTAAGAGGGTTTTTTAGATCCTCCTGTCCGATCGCTCCCCACTTTGTTTATTTAAAGGGGGGTCATCTCATTTTCACCATAAAATAGGGTGCCAAAAGGGATCTGTCCTGGGTCCCTGCTTTTTTTTAAATATACATGTTCCCCCTTGGAAACTTTAGAAAAATAGGGGATTGTTTCCACTGTTTGCTGTGATACTCAACTTTTCTCAACAAGACCAGGTAAAACTTCAAAATTATCTAAGCTAACAGAGGTGTTAAAAATGTAAAAGATTGGTACCAGTATTTTCTCCTATTAAATTCAGATAAAGGAGATATTCTTATTGAACCAAAAACATTAAAAGAACCCAGATTACAATTTGCAACTAACATGCTGTTCTTCCTCTACTGTCAAAAATCTGGTTTATTAGACATAACTTGCCCTTTGAAAATCTTTTCCCATTTTAAAAACAGCATTTTTTTCCATCTTAGAAACATTGAAAACTACAAACATTTTTACCTGTTTCGATCGAAACTGTTCAGCGTTCATGACCCCGTTTGGACTAGTAAGGCCGCTAGGGGGTTTGTCCCATTTCAATAAAAAAGCTAGGGGACCCAAAAAATGCATTAGGTCCTTACCGGGTAAAGAAAAATATCATATTCCCCCCAATTTACAGTCTCTGCACGGGCTCCCCTTTTAAATTTCCCGTTAAGTTAAAAAATATTATTATTTACTTCAACCCCATGGCTTAGCCCTCTTACCTAACTTCTTCCCCCGAAAACCCTCACCCCCTAACAAAAAACCGGTTTTTTTAAATGTACCTAGGATAGCAAGTCCACTAAGGAGGTAGACCCCGATTTGGGCCCCCCAAAAACCGGGAATAGCCTTCCTGAAAGTTGGGGGTTCAGACACTTCCCCTTTTTAAATCTAGATTAAAAACACACCTTTTGGCCAAGCTTCAAATAGCATCTCATAATTTGACTGCAGTTATATCTGATCAAAGGAATTTTTTTTTTTAGCTTTGCTTAAACTAATTAATTTTTTTTGGGTTGGAACAGCGCTACGCTAATTATGTTCTATTTTTTTCTCTGTTTTGCAGGGTTTACCAAAATTACACAACTCCGCTGGACCAGAACCCTGAGAAAATAAATGCCGCCACTCAGAGGACCCGATGATGCTAACCCGAAAAAACCCTACAAAACTACCATTTTTTGCTAAAATTTGATTCATAATTGCATTTATAGTGTTAATCGTCTGTTTGTTTCGTTTTTTATTGTTTTTCTGAAACCTTTCTGCCGTAGCACTAAACTGACAGTCACTGATAAGCTACACAAAATATTGTGAAACTTAATTTTCTGTAAAGTTGCTTTGCAATGATTTTGATTAAAAAGCCCCATACAAAAAATTTAAATTAAATTTTGCTTAATCAAGAAAAAATTAACCAAAGCAATAAAGAAAGCGTAGGGAGGGGAAAGTGCCAAGATTTTTAGAAATGGGAAATTCTATTTTTTTAAAAAATTTAAAAAACAACAGAAAGTGCACAGGTATAAAATCCTGTTAGGCCAATCGCTGAGTTGCCAGCCCAAGAAAAGGAGTTTGGTTAAAGGGGAAAATCTAGGAATTCCCAAGATTTCTTCTAAATCAAAAAAGACCCAATATAAAGGGGCTAAAGTGATTGAAATGAAAAAACTGAAATTTTCCCAAAAAGAGAGTAGATAGCTTTTTGTAATGCTTCAGTTTTTAGAAGGAACAAAGCCAAAAAAGTAATATTTTATTGTCAGTATGGGGAAGACATATGTACCCCTCCAATCAGGTTTTCAAATGTCAAAGAGGGCTGGCGGGGTCAAGGGGGAAAAAGGAGTGCAGATGTAGTGGGAAACCTAAAATGGAAAGTGTGGCAAAGGGGCCCCATTTTAAAGGGTTTTAACGGGCGGCACAGTGCTGGTTTCGGGGGATGTGAGGTAAATAGGAACCTGTAATTCAGAACGTCGATTCGGGGGGTATCATATGCCGAGGCTGTTAAAAAGGGTTTAAAAAGACGTTGGGGAAGGAAAAGGTACACGTTCTAAAGAACAAAACAGAGGGGCCTCTGCAACACAAAATTTAAAAGAAAACTTTTTAAAAATTGGAAAGGGTTTATCATGACTTTTTTAGCTGAAATAAACTGTGCTGCACAAAATAAAGCAGAACTGAGAGGGTAAAATCTAACGGCAGCTGAAAAAAATCTTCAGATTGAGGGGGTTCCTGGAACAAATCAATGAAAACTTTGGGGCAAAAAGCAGATACACAGGCCTCCATGGAGGCTCTTAAAGGTAAATCATTCACAGTGGGAAAGCAAAGGGGCTTTAAACTCTAAAGGGGGAAAAAAAAAAGGTGATAGATTTCAAAAAGATAAAAATTTAACCTCAGTAAAATTCATTCAAGAGACATGGTTTTTAAAACACAGTTGATTTTTTAATACAAAGGGTTTTATTTTATTCAAAGAATAGACAGAATGGTGGAGGGGGGCAATTTAGAAATAAATTTCACATAGGGTTTTAGAAGTGAGTGTGATATAATCAATCTGGTAAGGTTTTTTAAGAGGACAGAGTATCACTTTATTAATTATTTTAATCCTTGCAAAAACTTAGTATAGGTGTAGAAAGTACTTTGGGGAATAGGTAATCAAAAAGTGATATGGGTGGGGATTTTTAAAGGCACAGTACTTTTGGGGGGGATAACACTGATCATAATGGTAAGATAAAAGAAGAAATTATGGATTTGAAAGGTATGGGGTGTATGAAAGAGGTAAACTACTAAATTTACTTTTCTCGGGGAAATTTCTAAATTTTCTAACATTGGTGTCAAAACTAGCAGGGGGATGCACATGGGTTTTTTGGGGGGACCTACCATTTGGGAATGATCACTTGGATTTGTTGTAAAATAGGGGTAGATGTTTGTGGATTTGAGGAAAAAAGGGACATGGAAATTTAAACCGCAAAATTTGGGGAACATTTAAATATATTACTGGGTTTTGTTCAAGGTTTAGCAAAAAGAGGAAAAGGGTGTGGAAAAATAATAGGAATTGGTGAATATTTACATAAGCTGAAAAGGGTTTTTGGGAAGAGTAAGGGGGGAAAAAAAAAAGAAAAAAGTACCCTGGTGGCTGAATTATGTAACAAAACAAACAACCGAAATAAGGGTTTAAAAAAAGGTTGGGGAAACGTTTATATTTGATGATTTTTTTTATAAAAAAAGCACGAAGTAGGAGGGGAATTAGAGATACTAAAAAAAATTACTGGGGAAAATTTTTGTAATTTATAGGGGGGGAGGTTAAATTATGAATATGGGGTATTTAAAAAAGATGGGTGGTTTTAAGAGACTTTTTGGAAAGCCCGGGAAATAAGGGAAAAATGCTTGACTAAAGCTGATAAAGCAAAATGTTAGCAGAGGGGTTTGTTAAAGTACAAGCAAAAAATAAAATTTTCAAAAAATGAAAATAAAAAGAGAAAAAGGTTAAAGGAACATCCAAATTAGATTGGAAAGGCCCCCCAAGTACACTTTATGTGAATTCTCATTAAAAATTAAAGAGAGCTGTCGGTAGAGTTAAAAAAAAATTCCCAGGAAGGAAGAGATATTTTTTGATGATCAAAATTTTCTAATTTTTTAGGCGCTTTTTAATAAAATGTGGGATTTAGGGGGAAATTTTTCTGCATGGAAAAACGGTGTTTTATTCCTGTTTTAAAGCCCCAAAAAACAAGCATAAACGAAAGTTATAGACCTATCTTCGCAAATTTGGTTAATTAATGGAAAGATGATTTTGTGAGATTAAACTTATATTTGAAAGGAAAGAGATTATTTTCCCCTTTTCAAATGGTTCCGACGGACAAAACATTGAGCGTTATTTTTAGAAAAAGACAAAAAAAGGCTCCAAATTATAAAGGGTGGATGGGATCTTTTTTTTCATTTAAAAAGCATCCCCACTGCTCTGGAAAGGGGGGGTGTTATAAAATTTGAACAAATTTGGGAATTAAAGGGAGAATTTTAACAAGTTTTTCTTAATAAAATTTCAGGTAAGGGTTGGGGCTTCTATTCCGGGGTATAAAAAAGATAATGGCCCCCAAGGAAGGTGTGCAGCCATTTTGTTTAAAATCAGAAAATGATGTGTTCCAGAATGTCAAAAAAGAAAGGAAATCTCTCTATGCTACCTGGAGCTATGGAAAAAAAAGGGTCAAAGTATCTCTTTACAAGAGTCATACAATCACGGGGAATGAAGGGAAAAAAAGGGCAACAAAAGAGTTTCACATCGGTGACTAAAAACTCAGCTAGTTTGTTTTGCAAGAGGAATCAATTTCCCGAAATAAAAATGAACTTATAGGACAACTTCTTGAACAAGAAGATTAAGAATTAGGAATATGGAGGATTCCAGGTTGACCTTTAAGATACATATTCAGAAGTTGATTGATAAGTGCAAAAAAAGTAATAATATACTTGTCTATGGAATGTCTAACAGGAATGGAATGGGAGCTAGTAGGAAATCTTTATTAAGAATATATAGTGCACTGATTAGGTCAGCAATTGATTACGGATGCATAATTTATGGATCTGCTAAATCTGTTGATTAAAAAGTAGAAACTGTTCAGGCACAATCTTTAAGAATATGTAGTGGAGCTTTCAGATCTTCTCAGTATCAACCATACAAGTGGAGGTGGGAGAAATGCCTATAAGTTTCTGAAAATTGAAATTAACTATGAATTATTGGATAAATGTAAAAGGGCATTCAAGTGCATCCTGTAAAGGACATATTGAAGGATTGCTGGAATATGGGAAAAAATTAAATCAAAAGTTTTGGTTGGACAGCAACTAGAGATGCTCTGATTTTAGGTATTACAGAAATCTCAGTTAGTCCCTCTGTTGTAATGCCGAATATTACTCCTTGGATGCTTCTATGCCTCCGTAGATTTTCATCTTCAATATATGGTTAAGAATGAGAAAACAATATCTAAGGAGTTTGTTGTTCAACAATATATAGAACAAAGTGATACTCTTCAATGCTCCATATATTCACAGATGGCTCTAAAGATCCTACATCCAAATTCAGCTGCAGCTGTATATATCCAAGATTACAAGTCAAAATTCAGAAAAGGATAACTCATTTTGTATCAGTCTTTTAACAGAGCTAATACTTGAATTTTATTAGCTATTCAATGGGTGGAGGAAGTTAAGCCTACTAGAATTTAGTCATCTGTACTGATTCCTTGTCAGCTTTAAATTGTTTAATAAGTGAACAATCAACATCAAGAAAGGATTTAATCTATTAAGTACTTATAAATCTGCTTGGTTAGGAAATGGAGTATAGACCTGAGGTTCTATGGGTACCTGCACATGTAGGAGTACTAGGGAATGAGATGCGTCGATAAACTGGCCAAACAAGCATTGGGAAATTTATGAGCGTTGAGGTACAAATTCCACTGAGCAAAGCAGAAATAAAAAGGAGAATTAAAGAACACAAGAATAAAAAGTGGCAGGAAATGTGGGACAATGATTTAAGGGCAGATACCTATACAATATTCAAAAACAAGTTGGCAAAGGGAGAATATGTTTTAACAATAAAAAGAAGACATAATAATTACTCAACTTCGGGTGGACATTCTGGTTTAAATCATTCATTATTCACAATAGGAAACATCAGTCAGGATTATGTACAACATGCAGTAAGCAGAGAATAGTGAGCATGTACTTCTATATTTGTGCATTATATTCAAAGAAAGAGAAAGAGAGTTATTTAAGAAACTGAGAAACATAGAATAATTAATTTTACTATGTATCAAATCTGTTTGGTTTTGCCTTGGGGCAGAACCAAGTACTATAAGGAAATTCTTAGGTATCTGAGATAGCAGGATTGGGAAAGCAAGAATATAAATTTCATATTAATACTACGGTTGGTTTTATTTATGTAATTGTGTATTTAGTTATATATTTATTTATATTTAATATATATATATATATATATATATATATATATATATATATATATATATATATATATATATATATATATATATATATATATATATATATTTTTTTTTCCTTCCCGTTAACGCTTCATACTCAGTCAGTTGGTCGCGGTAATACACCATAAGTTGGCAATCAGCCATATTAAATCTTACAAGAAGAAGAAGAAGAAGGGTACGATGGCTGCCTATCTGACCCACCATCAGAAAGGTCCTGCGACTCTACAAGAAATCACTGAGACACGTAAGTGTGGTGTATTTTCAGGTGAGATTAACTTTCTAAAATATAATTGTAGTTATATTTGTTGTATGCCTATTAATTAGCTGTTTCGAGAACACAAACACTGCAATAGATCTTAGCCTGTCCTGCTAACTCTTCTGTTGAATTACTGCTACATGCCCTTTAGCACATGAACTGCTAACGCATAACATGTGTCCTGTCCTGCTGCACATTTGCATCTGCGTTAGTGCTTTAAAATACACTAGGATGCATTTATTTGAAGTGGCGATCCTTGGATCAGACTTGTGCAAACTGCAATTATGTAATGCGCCGTTTGTGCAGTGAAAAGCAGAAACCGATAAAGTTGGCTCGACGTTTGACATTTGTCCAGAATTCAGCCTCGAAATCTTCCAATAATTCTTTAACGATTTAGCACAAATGACAAAGAAACATACTGTGTTGTAATTGTTTTCAGATGTAGAAGAGAACACACATTGTGTTTTGTGGTTTTTAATCTGCCTTAAGGAGTATAGCTGATGGAGCTTTACAATGTAAAAGTGCAGGATAAGGACTGTCTGCAAGGAGTGCAAACGAGAAGAGAAAAAAAAAGCACAATTATTCCCATCTAAATGCTTCACTTGTGAAATGTATAAATAATAAATCTTAAAATCAAATGGGTGTTTCTTATTATTGGTTCATAAAAAGAACACATTTATGCTGGTTTTATTCACAGAACTGTAGCACAACAAAGTTATTGAAATGTACCAATTGAGAAAAAGCTTTACCCAAAAAATTACAAAGTTGTGCAGTTTACCGCCCCTAGAGAGGAACATATTTGCACTTGTCTTGACCAAGTTTTACATTCAGATTTTAAATAAATTAATTTAGAATGCACTCAGTTTGATATGTAAAATTTAAATGGGTGTGTCTTGTGCCAATACAAAGAACAATACTTACAGGCATCTTTTACTATCATATGTAAATCAGGATGCATACTATTGAATTAAATTTGAATCCATTAACACACTAATTTTTAAAACATACAGTATTCCATCTCTTAGCTTCAAAGTGTCTTGTTACTGGTTTCTAGAAGAACACATTTTGATGGTGGTTTTTAGCCACGCTATAATAGAAGACACATACTATTGAAAATAGAGAAACCCAATACATCATTTAGTTTCAAATAAATACAATCTTCTATCTCAGCTACAAAGCTGTGTCTTGTTACAGATTTCTTATGGAATGTGTGCAGGTAGTTTCATTGTCAAAAGTGATACAGAAGTCTTTACTGTCTGACTCCAAAGTATTCAAAGGGTCTGGTACTACTGCCCCTAGAGGAGATACTGCAGTTGTTTTGACCGGTTTGACATTCAAGCGTGTACATTCATTTCAAATCAATAAAGTCTTCTATTTCAACTTCAAAAGTGTCTTCTTACCTGGGCATAAAGAACATTTCGGTGAAGGTTTACTCTCATTTGTAATTCAGGATACATGCTATTAGACAAAATTCAAATCTGTTAATAAATTAATTTAAGAAATGCATGCAGTGTCTTTCTCAAATCTAAAAGGGGTGTCTTGTTACTGGTACCTTGTTAGAACATTTGATGGTGGTTTAAGCCCACAGAAAGACTAGTAATAGAACGCATACTATTGAAAATTAACCAATACATCATTTAGTTTCAAATAAATACAATCTTCTATCTCAGATACAAAGGCACCTGTGTCTTGTAACAGATTTAATAAATGATATTTTGCAGCCTGTTTGCATTGTCAAAAGTGATGCCGAAATAATTGCTATTGACATTCAAAAATTGCTTGCGCAGTCCTCCATAGAGTCTCCTGTATTACTGCCCCCTAGAGGAATGTGCTGCAGTGTGTTCGAATGAGTTTTGACATTCAAAGTTATAAATTCTTTTACACAACACAAAAACAAAGTCTCTGTTTCAACTTCAAAAGGTGTGTCTTGTTTCTGATTTCTAAACGAACATTTCAATTCAGGTTTTACACTCGTATGTATAATCAGGAACACATGCTATTCGAATTAAATAGTAGGTTTCTTGAAGCATCTCGTTCTGTCCACGTTCTTCTGGATTTATCTCTTTCAGTTTGTATGTCATTCCAGACAAAAAGATGGAGATCAGATCTCTGTGTGGGAGCATTGACTGCTGTAAAACAAAAATCTCACTGGATTATTACAATTAATGGCAAATTTAATGTTTGGAAATGTAAACTGATATTTCTCTACTGACACACTACAGCAAAAGCATAGAAATAACTGACTTAAAACCATTTTTAAGCTGGTTGAAAATACTAGTGTTCAAATAATTTTGACACCAGATCTGATACTGTATATGAAATGCTAATCCAAAAGAGAGAAAAAAAAAAGGCCAAATATATTGTATATTAGTTTATTGACATAAAATTAATTAGTTTTTATATAAGTCTGGAACAACACAACTTAACCAATTATAGTCTATAGATCTGTAATTACAAAAATTAAACATACATACACCACAGCAATAACCAGCATAAATTTCTATCCATGCATTACCACCAACAACACTAAAAAAGTAGTCTTGCACTCTTTAAAGAGCTTTTTTTAAAACAAAAGTTACTGTACTGTTTGAGTTAAAATATTGAGGAAGTCCAAATGTTATTCAGTGACACAGGAAATATATTCAAACAGGAAATTTATTTTGTTTAATGAACATCGTTATTAAATATATATAGTTATATATATATATATATATATATATATATATAGATATATATATATATATATATACTATAATATATAGATAGATAGATAGATAGATAGATATAATAATCTAATATAACTAATAGATATAATAAATAAAAAATTACAGAAAGTATTTAAAATATCATGCAATAATTAAAATGTCATGTAAATCACAGAAAATACTCTGTCAAAGCAAAAAAAAAAAAAAAAAAAATGTAACAAAGGGTCCATGTGACTGAAGTTCATTTCTTATAGTTCTCTGAAGAATTAGTTGTGGTGGGCAAAATGTTAAGTTATTTTTCACCAAAATAAGAGGTATTACACAAAATGCATTTAATTTTTTTTAGTGCTGCCCCTCGAGTAAGATATGTTGCATCAAAGATGTTTACATATAGTCCACAAGACAAAATAATAACTGAATTATGTCAGAAGCTTCAGAAGAAACCTATATATACACTTAGTACAATTTATCCAAGAGTTTGTGAGACCTGGAGAGTTTTTATGAAGAATATTGGACAGTTAAACTGCCTCAGGAAAAAATAAGGGACTCATGAAACAACTATCAAAAAAAAAGAAAAAAAAAGAAAGACAAAACAGCAAGAAAAAAAAAAAGAAATTGAATGGAATGGAATTTTGCATTTAATGTCAATAGCAAGTGTTTCTGATTTACATACGAGTGTAATTAATACCTGAATTGAAATGTTCATCATAGAAATCAGAAAACAAGACACAACCTTTTGAAGTTGAAACACAGAAGAATTTATTGATTTTTAAAAAGAATTTATAACTTTTGAATGTCAAACTCATTCGAAACAAAACTGCAGCACATTCATCTAGGGGCAGTAATACTGGAGACATCTATGGAAGACTGCCGCAAGCGATTTTTGAATGTCAATAGCATGACTTCGGCATCACTTTTAACAATGAAAACTGCTGCAAAATATCATTTTTATAAATCTGTGAACAAGACACAGCCTTTTGTAGCTGATATAGAAGATTGTATTTATTTGAAACTAAATTATGTGTTGGTTTAATTTTCAATAGTTATGTGTTCTATTATAATTCTGTGGCTAAAACCACCATCAAAATGTTCTACAAGGTACCAGTAACAAGACACACCTTTTAGATTTGAGAAAGAACACTGCATGCATTTTAAATTAATTTATTAACAGATTTGAATTTAATTCAATAGCATGTATCCTGAATTACAAAATGAGAGTAAAACCCCGCATGAAATTGCCTCATTATAGGCCCAGTTAACAAGACACACCCTTTGAAGTTGAGATGGAAAACTGTATACATTTTAAATGAATTTATTAAATATTTTGAATGTCAAACTCAGTCAAAACAACTGCAGTATCTTCCTCTAGGTGGCAGTAATACTGGAGACTCGTTGGAAGGCTTTGCAAGCTTTTATTGAACGTTAAAATAGCATAACTTCTCCATCGCTTTTGACAATGAAAAGTATTGGAAAATGTTTGTCTATGAATCTCTAAGAATACACAGCCTATGGATTTGAGAAAGAAAGCTGCATGCAATTTAAATGAATTTATTAACAGATTTGAATTTAATTCAATAACATGTATCCTGATTTATTTATGCCAGTAAAACTTGCATAGAAATTGTCTTCTAGGATACATTAACAAGACACACACTTTGAAGCTGAAATAGAAGACTGTAATGAATTTAAATTAACTTTTAAAGGAGCCATGTGTAATGTCTGGCAAAAAAATCAAGTCATACTCCACATTCCATACCAGATGGGGGCAGTATGCCTCAATAAAGTGAATTGGTCTACTCTAGAGTAACAACGAGAACGGACATAGTCTCTATGCTCCGCCCCTACCTTCACAACAACCCTAGAGCCATAGCCGAAGCCCTAAAGGACGTTTTGCCTCCAGAGGAACGTTGGGTGATGTCAAGTGATTTTGAAAACATGACATCTTCAAGCTACTCCCCTTCACCTTTACCAGCGAATATGTTCATATTCGTTTTGTTCATATTACATTTTGAGTTGTATATACACATTATTTGAAATAAATTAATTTGACAGACAGCATTCTGTCAACATCATTGGTCAACATCAGACAGCTGATATTGACCAAGCTAGCGCCAACCAACGTAACCAGAGCTGCCAACTCTCAAGCATTCACCGTGAGACACACGCAATTGACTCTTTTCACACGCTTTCAAAAACTTGACCGCTCTGAATATAGTGAGTGAGTGCGCGCGCGGCCGGGGCGCTCTCTCTCTCCCTCTCTCCCTCTCTCTCGGGTTCATTATCATCGAAGACATTTCAAGCTTCTTAGGTAATGTTACATTTTAGCATCAGCTTGGTAGAGACGGGCTTTGGTAGATAACAGGTGAAAAGGGATCGTTGATCTGTGGGTAAGTTATAGCTAGCTAATTATCAAACGCAGCTACGGTTAGCCATCGCTAACATTAGCACGTTTATCGAACAGCCTTCGATACATTTCTATGTTATAACTTCCCGAAAAAAAAACAAAAACAAACTTCTAGCGAAATACTAACAGCATCTTATTACCAATCCAAAAGAAATGTTGCAAGTTCGGAGTCGAACCTCATTTCTTTCAAGTCCATCAGTTGTCTCCAGCAATGGAAAAGCAGTGCCGATGTTTACTCTGGTTCGGCTCCTTTTCTTATCGGATTTGATTTGTGATTCCGAGCGCGGGTGTTTCCCTGTAGCGGGTGGTGGGGTAGGTGTCTCTTGCCAAGGGCTTCAGCCATCCTTCCGCTCTCTTCCCTGAACTGAAATGAAGTAGTGGGCTGTACCTTCCACACGATTGACATCAGGTTCAAGTACGCCCACAAGCCGTGCGAGTTATTCGTGTATTGCAGGTTGGCTGGTGGTTATGTTGCCCGCATACTGCCTCCCATGGCCGAGACTGGTATTACGACACCTGTCGGGCCGTGGCTAGTAATGCTAATGCTAATTAAGGTTGATATCTCTGCAGCACTATAACTTGACATTTTTTTAATGACATCATCGCCCTTATTTCTTCCCATCATTCTTTTGATGCGTGTAGGTCTCACAGACTTTTGAACTATATATAAAACTACACATAACAACATAAAAAAATTTTGAATGTCAAACTCAGTCTAAACATCTTCCTCTAGGGGGCAGTAGTATTGGAGACTCTTTGGAAGGCTTCAAAATTGATTTTTGAAAGTCAATAGTGTCACTTTTGCATCACTTTTGACAAAGAAAACTACTGCAAAATGTTCTTAAAGAAATCTGTAACAAGACACAGCCTTTGAAGCTAAAATAGAAGACTGTATATATTTTGAACTAAATTATGTATTGTTTTCATTTTCAATAGTATGTGTTCTATTATAGTTATGTGGGCTAAAACCAACATCAAAATGTTTGTCTAAATCTGTAACAAGACACACCTATTGAGGTTGTGTAAAAAAAAACGTGTGTGTTATAAATTAATTTATTCAAGTCAAAGTCAAAAACACACTGTAAAACAACACTCTTCACCAGCGTTGTCTTATTTGTTGAATTTCAATAGCATGTTTTCTGTTATAGTTCTGTGACTAAAACAAATATAAAAAATCTTCTTATGAAACAATAACAAGACACACACCATGAGGTTGATACAGGAGAGTGTATTATTTTAAATTAATTTCTTTATTGGTTTTAATTTCAATAACGTGTACTT
Organism: Cyprinus carpio; assembly: GCF_018340385.1. Classification (NCBI taxonomy): domain Eukaryota; kingdom Metazoa; phylum Chordata; class Actinopteri; order Cypriniformes; family Cyprinidae; genus Cyprinus; species Cyprinus carpio. Next base: position 4,824,263 of record NC_056590.1, read on the forward strand.
ATTTGGTGTCATACTTCCGTTAATATAACCAAAAAAAAAAAAAAGGACCTGTAATCAGCCTACTGCATAATAACCACTGGATTATGGAATACTAATGCTTTTAATGTTGTTTTTCTTTTATTAATAAATTTATTAATAGTAATAATATAATAATAACTAATATCACATATCTTGTTTACAATATTTCTTATTTAAATTCAAGTGAGCATTATAAGTGTTTGTCTTTATATCTTTCAAAGACCTTGGGTGGACAAATTGCTCTTGTTTTGTTAATTATAAAAAACATTCCAGTGGGAGAATTAAAATAATTAAACTGCGATGTGTGTTCAGTTCTACGTTCTATTGCTTATCAGATAAGCCATTTTTTATACAATTATACTCATCCACTAAGAATTTATTGAATTTTTTCGCGGCTGAATATCTGTCTAATATCCAATGTCAAACATCGAACCAACTTTATATCGGTAAAAGCGAAACCTCAAGAAGAAGCGTGACTCGCAAGCGTTGTTAGCGTTTAACGTTAACGTTACCTAAATAGTTTTAAAACTCGGCGTATAATGGTTGCTACGCAGCTGATTATACGTAAAATAAACTTTTTCAATTTTTATTTTATTTATTTTTAAAATTTGTTCGAAGACGTCCGCATGCGCAGTCTTTGATCATATACTAGAAAAACACCGTAATTCAGCCAAATATAACAAACATCAAGGATTAGTTCACCTCCAGAGTGTTTCGTTCATTTGTCAGTGGTAAATGCAATGAACGATTGTTTTATTAGCGACTCATCAGACAGTTTCACATATTTAGCATGTACCACAGAGACCCAAGAAAAAAATGCAGGTATAAGAAAATATTTCACTCATGTTCGCGTTGTGGGAAATTATATGAATCTATCCATTTGTCCAGTGTTGCCTATTAACTGTTTATTTTTAGTAGAGATTTTATACTATACAAATATATTAATTATGCCAAACTTCAGAAAACAAATGTGTTAGGCTACAACATGACATGTAAAAGAAATAGTTTTTCTTTTGTTCAGTTGAGATAAAAAATTACATAAAACTTGCAGAGGCTTCAAAAATGTTAATAATTTTAACAAAAAATGGGGGATCATGAGGGGGATCAGTTTATTTATTTTTTTCAGCACTGCCCTCACAAAGCTATTTCACATAAAATATGTTAACATCTAGTCCACAAAACAAAATTATCACTGTCCTTCAGTTGTTTTTCTGTTTAAAGGCCGGGACACACCAAGCCGACTTCAAAGAACTATCGGCGACGAACACCAATGGTGTTGTCGGCAGCATCAGACCAAAAAGCTGCGCTGGAAAACACCGCACAGACTAAAGCCGTAGGCAAACTAACACGTGCGTTCTGTACATGCGTGAGAGGAACGCACTGTTCATATCAGCAGCTATTAATGGTATATATTCGTCATTCAAAAGGAGAAACCGAAACAAAGATATACGAGATAAACGCAGATATAAGAAATGTAAACAAAGCAGCGCTTGCTTACCATTTTGAATTTTAGTAACGTTAATAACTTAAATTATTTTAAGTGGCTCATGTTGTTATGAAACCATTCACATATTAGAATGATTGGGAAAGATCACGTAACATTTAAACAGCCTTCTGTCTGTATACCGCCTTCCTTCACATGCTTGTTTTCATCACTTTTGCTTTAATTCTTTGCACTGACTTGTTCGCTAAACTGAACATCCAATCAGAGCTCTCCCTCGCGCCGAACACCCGATGTCCCCGATGTGAGCCCGACAAGTGGACCACACCAAACAAACTAGCCCGACTGTCGCCCGTTGATGCCAAATGGCCGATCGTCAGCTTGGTGTGTCCCGGGCTTAAAATACTCAACCCAAAAACATACATCCACTCCAAAAAACCTTTAAAACAAGCAAAATATGCCAAAGTCCCTTTAAGGCAAGTCATGTCACTTGGCGGGCATCTTTGAAACATCTCATGGGCAAGCAAGTGCAGCTCCTATCTCTTTGAATGGGGTATCATCAGATTCTTCAAAACTGTTCGCCAAACTTAAGATTAAATTTCATATTTGAAATCAATTAAATCTGACAACAACTGTTTCATAAATGTGTAAATATGTAATGACATGTAGTAATAAGAATTAAGCTTATGTAAACTTTTTAACAAATTTTTATAATTATAATTTGATAATTTTGGTATAATTTTCTAAGGTTTAATTTTGTCTTGTGAATTGTAAACATCTATTATTTGAAATAAAATACTTTAAAAGAATGGAAACTTTAAATCTGCAGGATTTGAGCAGCCTTACAGTAAAGTGGAATAGAATAACATATTTTTTTTAATGTACTATATGTTGAATTATGTGTTTAAAAGAGACGCTGCAGAGTGTGATGACATTATGTCTGTTGCGGTGCCTGTAGAAATTTTGCATACCCAAAGTCTACTGTGACCTCAGCTTTGGGCATTATTCAGAAGTCAGATGAAAAGAAAATGGCATCTAATCTTTTCTGAAGATTAGATTAGATTCAACTTTATTGTCACTGCACATGTAAGGTACAAGGCAACGAAATGCAGTTAGCATCTAAACAGAAGTGCAATAAGCAGTAAGTACAGAATATGTAAGGTCTACAATATGTACAATAACTATACAGATAAGTATTATGGACATAATTTACAGATTTTAAATACTATCAGCATGATATACAGATAGGTGTACTATGAACATACTAAAACCTCTAAATCCATCATACTTATTTTGAAGAGTTCAGATGCAAAAACCTCTAAATCCATCATACTTATTTTCATCAAACAACCATTTTCAATCACACTACTATTTTCAATTTACAATATTATTATTCAAAAAATAAAATAAAATTTTATTAGTCAATTAAAAAAAAAACAATTTTCAAAAATCCCACTTACAACAATCAGTGATTTTTAACAAATTAGATTTTCTTTTGCGTCAAAACCAGCTAAATCCACTTGTGCTTTTTTCGCAGAAACCTCTAAATCCACCTCTTTGGGACAAGACATAGTAAATATTTGAAAAATCACTAAAAATGTAACTAGAAACACTGAAAAAGATTAGAGTACAATCATTTCAAAACTAAACAGTAGACAAACCTCTTTACAGGGGGGTTGAATGAGATCTGCGATTATTTGCAAATTCCACCCCATCACCTTTCTGCCCTGTCTGAATAAAGACAACCCCCCCCCCCCCAAAAAAAAAAAAAAAAATATATATATATAGATTCACACAGTATAACCACATTGGCAAAAAATGGCAGTACATTTATTTTAACAATTCAAAAAACAAATATTGCACAAACATTAAATTAATAATACATATCTGTCCAAGTAAGTGCATTAAGTCAGTAACATTACATTGACATCAATAAAATCTTAACAATCATGTCATTTCTGATATTTGGGATTTATAAGTTGAACAACATGTAAACATTGCAAACATTGTTGTAAACAAAGCATATTAGATTCAGTATAATCAAGTATGTATGTAAGAACAGTGCAAAACATTCTGATACATTTTGAAGTGTAAAATAACAGTCTAAATAAAAAACATAAATATTTCCAATGCCCACCAATATAACGTGCTATGTGCAACTAGTATAAAAAAGCTTATCCGATTCAAATTGTTTATTGTATAATCAAGTAGAACAGAGCAACATTCTTAAACATCAATATCTGTGCATTTTGTATAAGAAGCTTATAAGACTTAAGTAGTGTAAAGTAATAATTTAATGTATAACTCAAGATTCAGTGCACAAAACAGGTATTCTAAATTTAGTTAAAAATTTAAAAGGCCTAAACAATTCCAATATAATGTTCCGATATAAACTGCATATCAGATGCAAGCAGAATAAAATAATTCATTAAATGTAAAGCGACATTAAGATAACAATAAATAACAACTTGACCTCTTTGTGAATTACAAATATCTTACAATAGCTTACACAAGCAAATAAAACACAAGACAGTACTGTGCAAAAAGAGGACATCTCTCAGACACTTTTAGATGCTGTCATTCATTCATCCTCAAGGTCTTGTTCAATGTCCTTGCCACCATCACTTGCCAGGATGTTTTCATAAAACTCTTGTACAGCTTTTGATGCTCCCAACTCACCCAGCAACTTCAAAACATCAGTCCTCTTTGCTTCCTTGACGCAGTTCACATCCAGAAGAAGAACCGGCTTGAACTGAAACCACTTCTTACCCCGCTTCAGCACAGAGTCCTGGCAAAATTCACCAGCAAACGCAGGCTTAAGCCCCAGCTTATCTCCAGAGATTTGCAGCACTCTTGCTTCACTTATTTTGAATGATCTCTGAGTTGTTGTGAACCTGGCTGCTGCTTCTTTGAAGTCATAGCACTGCCAGTCCTTTCCATATTGATAGACAGTGCCATGCTTTTGCAAAATGTTATTATACTCTTCCGGCAACAGAATAGTTGTATGCTTCCGGATATCTTGCTCAATCCTTCCAAACACTGTCAGCCGGAAGGAAACTGTGCCCTCGTATAGGAAAGAAGTAAGTGATGTGAGCTGAGGGTACAACTGAGAACGCATGGCAAACAAACATTGACAGAACATTAATGTTTTTATTCTGGCCATAGCAAGAGTCTGAGAACAGGCGGAGGCTCTGACACTGGCGCAGATCAACTCTAGCCACTGAGGTGAAGTAGTGATGTAGAGCTGAGGCGACAATGTTACTATCCTTTGAGTTCTCATATTCCAGCCAGGTGTACAGATTTATCTCATGCCGACTCTGGGGTTCTCCTCTGCCACAGTGACGGACCACACCGAATACATAAAAGTATACCTGCCGTGAGTAATACGTTTGACAGATGGCAGACCTAGGAAGGACCAGGTTCTCCATTATGTCAAAGCAGACAGTGAATGTATCACCCACGTCATTTAGTGTGTCATAAAACTGACGAGCTCGGCGACGGTGAAGTGTGTAAAGAAGAATCTTGTTCCACTTCTCTTCTGCAGTCAGATCAGGATCATTGATTGCAATGCGGAATTTGACACACGAAGAGCACACATCTTTGGCAGGATGACCAAAAGCCAGGTTAAAGTCATACACAAAGGTGCTCCAGTATAGTGAGTAGGAAACTTGTTGATGATTCTGCTCAAGAAACATCTGATGCATTTTTGCCACACTCAAGTCACTCGGCAGGAACTTTCTCCCAGGTGCACAACGGCGGGCATAGTGGCTTGCTCTACAATTAAAAGACTGTATGTGCTTTCGAACTATGTCCTCCTTTGCAGTTTGCTCTTCAGTTTCCCTGGGACCACCACGATTTTCGGGACGTGCTTTGCCGTTCTCAAGCCAGTACTTTTGCAATACTTTGAACTCTGTCTTCCTTGACACCTAAAATGAAAATAAACATGAAACCAATCATGCAGGCATATTACCCATATTACACACACCCATTGTGCAATAAAACAAAACAGTTATACAGTTTATTATTTTTTTGCAAAGGTCTACTCATATTAAATGCTGTCCCCATTGTGCAATAAAACTGTGCAATACCACTTATACTGTATTTATTCGATAACACCCATCTTAGTCCATCCCTATACCTTATTCCATCTATAGCTCACCTGTCTATTTTTTTATCATTTTTTTTTATATATGTATTTTATATGTGTAAAGTGCATAGAAAATATTTCAGTATGCAAATGCATTATTCAGTGTTTCTGGATGAACCGACAGTAGTGCAAGTAATAGCAAGTTTACTGTTTTTTTTTTTGCTTGTTGTAAATAAATAAATAAATAAATTGGTCAGGTGCAGTGATGAAGTGGGGGAGGAGTCTGTGTGTATGGTGTGGGGGGTGTCAGAGGGCAGAGTTCAGCAAGGAGACAGCTGTAGGAAAAAAGCTGTTCCTGGATCTGCTGGTCCTTGTCCGGAGGGTCCTGAAGTGCCTATCTAAAAGCTCCCGTCGGGTGTTTGATGTTAAAGCAAAGCTGTTCAGTACAAACAGACCCGAGATGAGAAGGAAAAATACTGCAAATAATAGGGGGTTCAAATAATAGGGCTGGGACATTAAATCGATGCATCACAAATCGCGAAATGATTCTGCATCGATTCTGAGATTTTCCAAAGGCATTCACGATTCTCTTTTGAGCTTAGTTTTTAACAGCAGATTGCACTGTGTGCTGTAGAAATCGCTGTATTCGGCTTGCTTCCAGTTCCTTACACAAGCACCACTTGAACCTAAAATAATAATTCATAAAGTTCGAAAAGGTTGAAGTGAATTACAAGGATGTCCACAGTGGGCTGTGAACATCATAAAAGCATAAAAGCCGATGTGCAAGTACATTTAAAGACTTATATTACTCAGCTGAATGCACAATCGCTCTTCTTCATAAGCATTTGAGTCTGTGGTTAAAAACTAGCCTAGAACGCTGTCTTCTGTTAAAAACTAAGATCAGAATCGATTCAAGAGAGAATCACGATGCATTCCGAAAATCTCAGAATCGATCCACAAATCGTGATTAGGGGTGCTCCAATTGATTGGCTACCGATCACAATCGGCCTATTTAAATAAGTTTTCAGGCTACCAAAATCTCAAGAGTACTGCCCAAAGGGCTATCAGGGATTTTTAAATTTTGCGAGCCCTATGCAGGTTCAGGTTTTTCGGTTCTTTTTTGTGCTGTGCAAAAGGAAACCAGATGGCAGAAAGCGGCATCCTATTTTTCTTTAGGCTTATTTTACACACAAAGATTTTGTTTTTTATTGTGAATGTACACACCTAAATATAAGCAAACAGTTTAACAATTCCGATTATCTTTGATTAAAAGGAGTAGTTGCTTCCTATGTTTATGACAAAAAGGAGTAGTTGCTACCACTGTTAGAAGGAAAAAAATCAAGTAAAGTCATCTTTATTGATATATAGCACTTTTAAACAAAAAAAAGATTGCGTCAAAGCAACTGAACAACATTAATTAGGAAAACAGTGTGTCAATAATGCAAAATGACAGTTAAAGACAGTTCATCATTGAATTCAGTGATGTCCATCATGCAGCTCAGTTCAGTTTAAATAGTATCTGTGCAATAATTTGCAATCAAGTCAACGATATCGCTGTAAATGAAGTGTCCCCAACTAAGCAAGGCCAGAGGCGACAGCGGCAAGGAACCAAAACTCCATCAGTGACAGAATGGAGGAAAAAAACCTTGGGAGAAACCAGGCTCAGTTGGGGGGCCAGTTCTCCTCTGGCCAGACGAAACCAGCAGTTCAATTCCAGGCTGTAGCAAAGTCAGATTGTGCAGAAGAAATCGTCTGTTTCCTGTGGTCTTGTCCCGGTGGTCGTCTGAGACAAGGTCTTTACAGGGGATCTGTCTCTGGGGGCTCTAGTTGTCCTGGTCTCCGCTGTCTTTCAGGGCTGTAGAGGTCCTTTCTAGGTGCTGATGCCACCATGTGGGCTGGATACAGACTGGATCTGGGACTGGAAGCTGCACTGACCCTCTGACTTGGATACAGACCTGGATCTGGTGGCTACGGTGACCTCGGAATAAGAGAGAAACAGACTAATATGAGCGTAGATGCCATTCTTCTAACGATGTAGCAAGTACATCGGTTGTTATGGGAAGTGTTCCCGGTTCCGGGTTTACCCTAATTAATGCAGCCTAAAAATCCTTTAATGGATTTGGATATTAGAAGTGTATTAGTATGTTATGTGCAGTGGTGGACAGTAACGGAGTAGCTTTACTTCGTTACTGTACTTAAGTACATTTTTCAAGCATCTGTACTTTACGGGAGTAGTTTTATTTTTGAGTAACTTTTTACTTTTACTTCACTACATTCCAGAAAGCATAAGAATGCGTACTTTTTTACTTCACTAACATTTCATAAAAAGCATATCGTTACTCCTTATAAATAGGCTATCACGTGCTCTGGCACGCAGAAGCGGTTTCTGATTCAAGAACGAAACTGATTACTTTTCAATGAACCTTTTAAATCGGGTTTCACAAATCGCAAGAGCGCCAAAACGATTCATTCGCGAAATTGAATGATCCGATTGCAGCTGTTTCTAGAGTCTACAACTCACTGATTCAAATGAACCGTTTAGTGCGAGTCTCTAGTGAACTCAATTCACAACCGGGAGAATCTTGTGAGCGCGTGCGACTGATGCTGCTAAAAGTAAGTTACTAATGTCGAATTTTGAGATTCATTATTGTTACTGACATCAAATCATATATTAGGTCAAAATTGTCATTTGTTTGTGAACTAAATCTGCTGTAAAGGGTGATCTATTTAAGCCCACTGAAATGCTTGAATGCAAACACATCAGCATCTGTGCCTCTTAGGTCAAAAAATAAAACATTAAAATAACACAGATTAAATATAACTAATGCACGTTCAAATTCCCGCTGCCATAACATTAACAGTTCTATTAAAATGTTACGCATTTAGCCCTATGTGACGTCTGTTTTTATATTGTTTTATCAACAGTATAAAGGTATAAACGTTTATATTGTTTGAATTAACCACCCAAGTAGACAGATATGAATGTTTATTCATAACCATACTGAAAATAAGTAAAATATTGGTAGTCTTGATGCTAACTGTCTAGCTAACCAAGCTTTGCTGGTGCTAAATTGAGGTTATTTTAAAAAAATAAAGTCCAAAATATTTTGGGTATTCAACCACCTAGATAGATTATATCTGGTGGGAAAAGAAAAGCTGTGATGTTCAGAACATGGTCACTACAGTAATTATCAAAGTGGGAAGTGATGCCCTCTGGGAGTATTTGGCCCGGGGGGTTTTTACACCACAGACAGGTTTGAGAAGAAAAAAATCATTATGAAAATGTAATTATATTTTCCTTAAAATGTTCTTCCTAACTTCAGGCCTTATTCTCATGTCATATATAAATGTAATGATCTGCAAAACTACAAATTTTAAAACACTTTTTTTCTTACTGGTGAAAATCTGATGGTCAGATGTGACCCTGGAGCACAAAAACAGTCTTAAGTAGCTGGAGTATATTTGTACCAAAAGCCAAAAATATATTGTATGTGTCAAAATGACTCATTTTCTTTTATTGCAAATATTAATAGGATATTAAGTAAAGATCATGTTTCCATGAAGTTGATATTTTGTATAATTTCCTAACTGTAAATATATCAAAACTTATTTTTTGATTAGTGAATATGCATTGCTAAGAACTTCATTTTTTTCAGACAAGTTTAAAGGTGATTTTCTCAATGTTTAGATTTTTTTTTGCACCCTCAGTTACTCCGACGATTTTTCAAATAGTTGGCATCTCAGACAAATATCATCCTTTCCTAACAAACAAACATTAATGGAAAGCTTCTTTATTTCAGCTATCGTGGATTTTATGCATAAATCTCAATTTTGAAAAAACGGACTAGTTAGTCCTTTCTCGTGAGGGTGGTTTTGGTGGTGCAGGGTCCTCAAGGGGGGCTGGGCACAATTCTGTTTTCCTCTTCAGGTACATCGCAGTGTCAACTTCACAGTGTAATCATAATTGACTAATTATCAACTCTATGTCAGACGTAGTACATATCAATAACAAAATATATTCTCTGACTTGTCATATAGTGGTTCAGTTTTGGAAAATGGTACCAGGGTATTTTGCGCAGCTAGTAGAATAAAAAAAAAATGTGGCTAAATATAAAATTAAAATAAGGTCGCCTATATAAAATTGCAAAATAAATATTATTCTGTCTTAGTACTTTTTTAAACTTAAGTACATAAAAATAGAGTACTTTTTTGTACTATTCACTCGAGTAAAATTGAAAAAGGAGTACTTTTACTTTACTGGAGTAACATTTTATTATATGTATCTGTACTTTTACTTCAAGTACTTTGATGTACTGTGTAACTCTCGTCCGCCACTGGTTATTGTGGTAAGCCGGGTTAAAGGAGATGGTGTCTTTAATCTAGATTTAAACTGGCAAGAGTGTGTCTGTAGCTCCGGCGAACATATGTTAGCTAGGTTATTCCAGTCAGTTTGTGGGCTGTAGCTAAATAGGGCTATACTATAGATCGGCCGCCAGCGCCGTCCGCAGATTGACTTTGATATTCTAGTATAGTATCAAGATTTGCCAGGAGTTAGTTGAGCAACATGGCGCGGACGTGGAGGACTCTAAATGTAATACGATCTCGTTCAAATACTGAGGTGCTAACCATTCAGGGCATTTATAAGTAATAAGCAAGATTTTAAATCGTATACGATGTTTGATAGGGAAGCCAGTGCAGTGTTGGGACAGGTAGCCAGGACGGGCTAATATGATCATACTTTCCTGGTTCTAGTAAGAACTCTAGGCTGGCTGGCATTTTGGACTGCCATGGAGTTTGTTTCTACAAGCGTTCAGGCGCGTGCAGGTCCCGAACCGCACCCATATGTAGCATTACAATCGTCTAACACCTTGGAGAGTCATAAACGCATGGATTTAACATTTCTTTTTCTTTTCTGCATTTTGACATTGAGAGCCATAGGCCGTAATTTAGATATAATTTTGTTGAGATTGGGAAAAATGCAGTTTAACAATGCTAGAAACATTGTGGCTTTCTAATGGAATGTTGCTATCGTCAAATATGCACATACCTATGGTTCCTAATATGTATGACTAAGAATTGGACAGAGCATCCATCAAGGCTTAGACCGGCTTTCAAGGTCATTACATGCAGAGGTTTTTAGGTTTAGGACCCTGTTTTTTCATAATTAACACGTACGCTGTTTTTTTTCCAGAATTTAGTTTTTTTAAAAGTTATACTCGTCGATTTGACCACATTTTCTATCGACTATGCATTCCATTATGTTCTCAAAATATTTTCGACTTTAGTCTTGCGCGCGTCAGAAGAAATATATAGCTGAGTCATCTTCAGCTAAAAGTGAAAGCTAACAGCCGTCGTTTCCTGATGATATAGTCTGGGAATGTCTCTCCCAAGGGTGTAACATGTAAAGCGTGAAGAGTAACGTGTGTCTCCTAGAGTACTGAGCCCGCATTGCGGTACTCCTATACTGCACTTTTGAACGTATGAACCTCTTTCAGTTCATCAGTCTTTGTCGTTGTCTATCTAAATGTGATGGCGGTCATGCATAATAAGTAAGGGACCTGATATTCAAATAATCTAAACATTTTATCATTTGTTTTCATTTCTTTATTGTGTAATTTTTGCGTTTTATTTGTTTGGTTTAATCCTCAATTAATTGTTGCTACCACGCTTTAGAGCATGTACATCCAGTTGCTCATTGAGTGATACAATTCTGCTATGTAATCTCATACACTCCTATAGCAATATAAAGTAAGAGCATGTAAGGGGACCAGGAGCTTATATACAGTGTCTGACATACATTTGCAAGTTGTCGACTATGCACCTGCCTGTCGTATCATGTTGTTATTTAGTTAGGTTCATCTATCTGAGCACTGCGGCTAATAGACTGCGGCTTCACATATCCTAGAGGCACTCAGCTATCAGTTTCTTCAGTGGGCTGCATCTACACTGAGTGGGAGAGAACCATGTTTAAACTTTTTGATCGATACAGAAGAATAAAGTGTTGTAGAAAACCCGTGACTATAATGCCCACAAGTCCTATCAACAGTCACACGACCCGTTGTCGTCCAAAGGTTCAGTAACTGCAAAGGCGCCCTGTTAAAAAAGAAAAAAAAAAAAGGAGGAAGCGTAAACCGAACAATGTACAGGACTCCTTCTAATCCCTATAGCTAGAACCCATCCCAAAGCCATATCTAGAGTGCCCTATACATTCTTTAATACTTGTTTTCTCAATTAACAGTTTGGATAATGCGTGTCTTCTAATTCTAGAAATCTCTTCTCTCTGTCAGCCTGAAACTCATTTCCTCCCGTTGCATTTATCTAGCATGCTTAATTCCGCATCATTTCTCACCGACCATGAGCTAGATAAACCTATACATTGTGCAAGGGTCAGTGCAAATTAACATATAGCAGGATTCAGCCTATTACTCACCCGACCTAGCTTAGATGAAAAGTTCTTACTACAAACCAGTTGTTTGATGAATCTTGTGAACGTGCGGAGAGATGAGAGAGTTTTCGAAGAAGAGAGGAGGAAAGAAAAGCAGCGCTATGCAGAATGAAACATGGAAATGCCTAAAGTGAACAAGCTTAATGAGTGCTAACGCGGCATTGCAGGTGCACTGCACTTGTGCGGATTTAAATAAAAGTGAACATGCATAAATTTAAATACAGATTAAATTGATAGATGCATATCAGAAATGGTCATGGTGGTGGGGAATTAAGTCATATTCTTTTATCACTTTAAACAACGTAGAGTGTGTCTTAGTATATAAAGATTCTATAGAAAAACAAAAGCTACATCGGAGGGCTATTGTACAAAACATACAGCAAGGGCATGAGGTTTGTTTAGTCGGCTTAGCATGGTGTGATTGACCACTCACTGTGTCCAACAGCGCCATTTGCCTGTGAGGAAGCTGGCTTCGCGCGTACAATGCCCTAGCTGGCTAATCTTGAAGACTACGTTATAGCAGCTTTGCTACCTCTGTCAGGTGCAGCGCATGTCCAGGATGGCATAATACATTAAACATAGCTGTCAAGTTCAACTACATATGAGAAGAATAGACGAACACACTGTCCTGCTCCTCTCTCAATAATGTACGTTAACATGATGCTGTGGTGCTGTTAAGTGTATATTCACTGATGGCAACTCCCTAGGAACATCGCAGGGCTGATGTTTATGCAACAACGACTCTTGTTTTAGGCGTGCAATTACCTTGTCTACAACTTCGGACGAGGACTCTCGACCCAATGCTCTATTCATACTACAACACCACCTATAGGCACAGATTAGCTTGGTATTTTCCTGTTGAATAGGACAGCGAACCGAGGTTCAGATAGCATTAATAGTGTTGTGTGTGTGTACAGACCCACACTGCGGATGTTCCAGGTGTATGGCACCGTGCATTCTTCCCTTCAGTAAGAAGCTAGATTCAGAGTGTGTGGCATTGATCAGTTTTATCATGGCTCGTGTGTTTCAAAGATGTTCGCCGCATTTAAAGCTATATTCCTGTAATTCTGTCTAAAAAAAAAAATGATCTGTTAATTGTGCAAGGGTTTGTGTTGTGTGGCAGTGCCGGGACATCTAAAAAATAATCTATCAATATATGTTTACGAGTTTTTAGTATGGACAAAATTTCCCAGTGTTAAGAATTGTGACCTTTCTCTGTTGGCACATCAGGCTAGGCTCGATTCTGCGAATGAAATAATAATGATCTCCGACACCTCGTTTTTTATTTGTCAAATACCACAATTTTATAGAGATTACATGCGGTGACCCCTGTGTTGTGCTTACACTGTCCGTGCTCGCAGTGAGTGTCCACCAGCAACACCTTCCTTTATAGCTGATACTCCGTCCTCTTATCCTCAGCTAGAGTTCAAGCCGATTACTTCTGTGGAATGCCCGGCGTGCGTTGGTCTTACAGTATAGTGATGTAGTATGTTTATCTTAGCGACATTTACTTCTCTCCACCATATGTGCAATATGCTAAAAAGCTCCTTTTCTTCAGCTGGATTATTTAAGCATTGGCTAAAAAATTACATCAGCTTTATATCGGGACTACGTCAGCGCCAAGCTGTCGTTTCAAAGATATGTCATCCATCTGAGCTTTCGCAAAAAAAACAATAAGTGGTGTGTGCGTGAGTGTGTCGACCTACCATGTCAAAACCAAACTTAACATCTCCATGCAAACGCTTTTTAAATATTTTGATAACTTCACTGAAAATAAATTTACATTACTTTTATATATTACATACACCGTTTATCTGATTGTATTGAACTGTTGTAATTATTATTATGCCTTATTATTGTTTTTTTATTGTACAGAACAACAGTCAAAATACACATAATAACATTTATCAATGTGTGATGATTTTCGTTGCTTTTTCTCAGTTCTTTTATTTGTGCTCTCCAGAGACCCGCAGCAGAAGACGCTCAGTGGCTTCTTTTTGGTTGACAACAGCAGATTTATAAAATGATTCTCATTATACGAATTTGGGAAGATGTTTGTTTGCACGTATCGCATTGTCACATGCCTTGTAAAAAAATTCATAAAATTGTTACTAAGCAACTGACGAATAACACCATTTCAGTGCAGATTTTCCTCACGCTTTGGAATTTGAACACTGGTGCCACGAGCTCGTGCAGCGCTGTTTGAATACATGCAATTTGTTTGTGTATTAGAAAACACAACGTTCTGCAGTTTAATTAAGTGCATTTCATCATACAGTAACCAGCAACAACCACCCCTTCCACTTCTCATCGAAGACATGCGATGCAGTGCTAAACAGTCTCTCGCTGTCGGTGCTTGTAATGATTTTTGCGTCTTTCTCGACTCTATTTGATTGCGGCATGTCATTGTTCGATTCATTTATTTGGTCTTTTGCTTATTTCGTTATTGCTGCCGAACATTCCCTACTTGTAATTTGTTTCTTTTTCTTAATTTAAATAACACAAATAAAATAAAAACTAGCTATATCGGGTACATATCATTATCATGAAATAAAGTTTGTCATACTGTGAAATAAGATTTTGGTGATATCGCCAACCCCTAGTAATCAGGAGCTATTTGACAGGCTTTTTAGCGTGCGCACATTTCTGGTGTAGCGAAATCAGAAAAAGCACGTCAGAACAGCACGCAAATGAAATGTTTAACCAGCAAGGCTTTAAAGCACATGCATATGATGTAAATTTGTGATTGCGAAGTGCAGTCTCCCGTGAGTGTAACTGAGCTACCATTTGATGTGAATGTATGTCGCGTTATACAGTATATTGAGATAGAGGTGCCAGAACTGCAACTGACAATGTATGCTGTAGTATGACACTACGATATATCTTCCAAAAACAGATTGTGGAGACATTTTAATCTTCAGCACACTGTTCAAATCTTCCATATCACACACCCCCTATATCTATCTGAAACTTGCTAGCAGTGTGATGATACCAGCACTTCATAGCGACACCTTACCAATCATCCGAGTCTCAACCAAACTAGAAGCCACCCAGACTCCGCTAGCAACAACCCCAACTACAGGGCTCTAGACTAACTTTTTGCACTGGTGCGCCTATTAAAAGTTAGGTGCACCCAATTGTTCGACACCGAATTGCATTTAAAACCATGCACAGTTTTTACAAGCAGTTTTACAAGTTTTTTTTTTTTTTTTTTGTAATCGGCGTCCACATAGGCAATATTGACTTGTTAATGATTAACTAACAATCTGGTCAACATAAAGGTCTTTATTTGAAACACATTCTACAGAGAACGAGGTAACTTACTGAAAAAGTTGTTGTGTGCTTAAAGTGCTTTACTGAGCTGAAATTTCACTTAAAACATCTCAAGATAAATGAAAATAAAAATGAAAATCTAAATTAGACAGCACTCCTTGTTGTGTTATCTTATATTTTATAAGTGCACAAAGTTTTGTTGTTTATTATGTTCTATATGCAAAAATAATTAGACCCTTTACAGATTCGATTGATGTATTGCTCTTATCTGTGTACGATCAAACTGAAGGTGTAATTTAAGTTCTTTTCGTGGGTTTATCAGGAGAAAATGCCTCAGAACGCGTAATTCACGCGTTATCGACTTCAGAGGGTTAATTTTTCCTGGTAATATAGTTTTATATAATCATTTCACAAATGTTTATAGATCATTAAAAGGATTTTGTTAAAAATGGTTATAGATCATGACAAAGTGTTTTGGCAACAATTTATAATAACTCTCTTCTGGTTTACATTAGTTAATGCAATGAACATTCAGATCATTTATTAATCTTTTTTTTGTTTTAGTTAATACTATCATTAAAAATATTAATGTTCATGTTATTTCAAAGAACATAAACTAATCTTAAAGTAAAACATTAAATAAAATGTATTAGAAAATAATGTATTAAAATAGTTTTAATTAAGCTTTAATTAACATTAATAAATATATAAATATAATTTTTTGTTCATGTTAAACTAATATAGTTTAAATAATATAGTCTTTAAACCTTAGTACAAGCTAAGTATGAACAACATTTTTTACTGGCATTTATTTGTGTTAGTAAAAAATTTTTTATTTTAATTCATGGTACAGTAACTGATGTACATTAACTATATATTTTTATTAATAATGTAGCAATCCATTTTGAACATAATATTAACTAAGATTCATAAATGCTATATAAATGATGTACGTTAACTTATAAAATGTTAAAAACTAAAACCTTATTGAAAAGTGTTACAAGAATTTGATGTATACTGTTCTTTGTGTGCGTGTTTGAGAGAGAGAGACTCACATTATTAAATGCTAGGGCTGGGCGATATGACGATATAAATCGGATGGACGAAATTAAAAGTCTATCGATTAATACTTAATGCTCTATCGTTTAGTTTGTGGTGCCGCAAAATACATTGTTTACGGCAATACGTTTTCATTAATTGAATGACGGAAGTCACATGCATTACACGGGATGCAGGCAGACACGTGAATAACAGCATGTGCGCGCTCACGTCACGTTGCTGTGTGCGTGGTCATGGAACTTAATGTTTGCATGCGTTTTAAGCACTGCAGTTTAACCCCCTTACCAGAGTTACCCCCATTTTCGGCATGGAGACAGAAATGACATACCCAAAATAAAAATGTTTCTGCTCATGATTCTTTGACTAGATACATAATCAACATATGTTCACAAAGCTGACACTTCAAAGTTTACTGTTCAAGAATCAGAATTACCCGGGACTGTTATGATAATAAAGATATATAAGCTCAAACATAAAAACAAAAATATTAAAAACATATTTTTTAAATTATGTATTAACTACTGATTTTAGGCCGTGGAAACAAAAACAGAGCTATATACGCGCGCTGTCTCTGTTTCTGTGTGAGAGGAGTGCGTAAGCTGCGCATCAGCTGCTTATAGAGCTCGTGAGCAATTTTGCCCTTTATTTGCTTTAAAACGATTGCATAAACACTTATATGTGTCCAAATGCAGTATCCTCATAAACACAGTCATTTTAGATTTTAAATGATTGTAAACAGTACTGGTACTGTACAATACAGTAATGCTGTGTTTTTGGAGATTCAAAGTACTTTTTTACCAAACAATTCCTCAACTATACCATTAGCTTGCATGTGAAATTTTTTTTATGAAAAAAAAAACTTAAATGATGATCTAAATTAAATATAATATATACGATTTTTCTGGATATTGATCTAGGTGTTAGGTGTAGAGTTCTGCCATCTGTTGGTTAAAGAAAAACCTAGTTTAAGAAAGAAATGGTTTTGTCCATAGATACTCAGCAGAGGGCGATAGAGATCCATTCATTATACTGGATGTCGCCAACAACTGCTTATATCATAACGTTTTGATATACATTTTGAGAATTTAGTAGTTTTTGATGCATTTTGAAATGGTCTTTTTTTTTTTTTTTTTTTTACAAAATACCGCAGAAATTTGATGGAAAAAAATGCCAAACAAGAAACACCTAAAGGACAAGACTTAGTCAGATTGTAGTTGCATATTATTTATTTCAATGAACCAAATGTAGAAAAAAATTACTTTAGAATTTAGAAGAAATTAATTAAATGATATATAATTAAAACCAACAGCAAATGCAGAAATTAACAGGAGTGAACAGTGAATACAATAACATTTTTGATGATCACATTCAGAACACTGAACATAAAATCAATAACAAGCTATAAAAAAAAAAATAGGTAATGCATATGTGTGTGCGTGCATGCATTAGGTCTCACTCACACGTGTTCTCACACCTGATTTCATTTGACAAAATTCCATATAGATGCTCTCTGTGGCAGTCACACCTGTGTGTGTGAGTGTACATGTGTGTCTCCCTATGTGTGTGTGTGTGTGTGTGTGTGTGTGTAAAGTGTGTGTGAGTAAGTTGTGTGCGTTGCGCGTGTGTGCATTAGATCTCACCCCTTTTTTATCTTCGTTCTGCATTTGTGGGTAATTTTATTTGCTAAATTTCAATACCAGTGCTCTCGGTGGCAGTCATAACTGTCGTGTGTGTGTGTGTTGTGAGATAGAAAGTTTGTTCCACTTGGTGTTTATTGCTCTAGGACCAGACCTTGATTTTAAATGTAATTTTTTTTTTTTTCAGATGTATGCCAGGTTTGTTAATTTTATTTGCCAATTTCTATAAAAATGCTCTCTGTTGCAGTCACACACGTGTGTGTGTGTGTGTGTGTGTATGAGATAGAAAGTTCGTTCCACTTTGTGTTTATGCTCTAGGACCAGTCCTTGATTTAAATGTAGAAATTTTCAGATTTATACTGGATTTTTTTTTTATACTGGAAAAACATTTTCCCATTCATTTTCAATGTGGGGTCTATCTGACCCCAAAGGTCATGAGTGTGACTTTTTTTTTTTACACACCTTTAGAACAACCGAATCAAGCCCAGTTTTTTTGTGTGTGTATAGATAGATAATTTAGGAAAAGTCACAAAATTTTATTCCACTGAGATGAATGGAACCATTTTTTTTAACTAAATAAAAGTCGATTGGGGTCATATAGACCCCAAAGGACATAAGAAGGTTAAAACTGTGCTGGCAGACACCGCAAACCCCTCCTTTCAAAACGGCACACTATGGATGTTGCCATCCTGGAGGAGCTGGTCTACCTGTGCAATCTGATTGCAGATACTGCCTCATGGTACAATTAGAAAGAAGGACTCTTAACATAACATAAAATATAAAGGATAAGAAGAGTGTAGTTGTCTGTAGCCACCACCCGTTTACATAAATGAAGAAAACCCGGGGGGTACCCAAGGCATTTTGGAAACAATAGCACTAAAATAATGCATGAAGGGCAGAGGAATGTAATATTTCTCATAACAAATGCTATTTTGTTTATACCATAGTAGTATTTATCTAACTATGCTCATGATGAGCCATCCATGTTTTTATTTGTGGTTACATAGGTTTTTATGTCGTATTATTCCTAACCGTACCATTCACAAAAACTTTTTCTACTCTTTTAGGGATAAATATCGTTTCTATGCATGTTTGCTGCGAGCTCGCTTTGATGAGAACAAACATGAGAAGGACATGATGAAGGCCACCATGATGCTGAAGGCAGGCGAGGAGGAGTTCTTCTGGGCCAATCAGCACCCGCAGCCCTACTTGTTCCCAGACTCACCTGGAGGAACATCCTATGAAAGATATGAGTGCTACAAAGTAAGTTACAAACTAAAATGTATATTGTGGTATCGCTGTGCAGTTTTACTGCTGTTTTCATAAGCCCAAGTTCACCACCTACGCAACTTTAAATTTCGGCAGATCGCTGTGCTGTTCAGACTACATGACTTCCTGTCTGTCTTGAAGTCATTGTGGTGTTCACACTGCGTGACACTAAGTAAATGATCAGCAACATGGGGTGACATACTACATGAGCCTGACAACAACTGTCACTCCATCGACTCAACCACTGTCCCCAAACCGATTCGTCGTAATAATGAGTCATAAAACACATCCACAGCTGTAAATCCCGGTTTAGTTAGAAAGGTAAGTATACACTGAACGACATCTCATGGAGCACGTTTAGTCCAACGAAGCAATAACATTGTAATATGGATAATAATCCCTTTGTTTACATTTCAGTTCTTCAGGGACAGAATTGTTTGTGTCCATTATGGAATAACTGCGTCTTGGTAGTAAAAAAACGGCATGGTTTTGTAGCATACAGTAGAATGAGATGATCCAAAAAAAAGTAAAAAAAAAAAAAAAGTGAAAAATAGGTGGAAGATTGTTTATTTGAATTCTGGTGCTGTCTCGTGACGGCTCGTGATGCGTGCTCTGACGCACCTGTCATCTGATGGAGGCGGAACTTAGCTTTGCTGGAACTTAACTTTTTTATTTTTCAACATTTTTTATATATGTTTGAGTGTTTTTAATGTTGAATGTGCCTGTATCTGCATGATTACCATCTGTTTGCGTGCAAATCAGCTCGTTATTACTGTGTAATCACAGTTATCGATGTGAAACGCCATCTATATAAATAGAGTGCAATTTATTGACTTTATGGCGCATTTATATGATTACCATCTCCTTAACTGGCCATCAGCGCGTATTTTCATTGAAGTTCATTGTAAATATTGCATTTCTAACAATCCCAGATGTTCTGTAATTGGCATACAAAGTAAACTTTTTTTTTTTTTTTTTTTTTTCTTACTCAAATTATTCTTATTGTATTTTTCTAGTGCTCAAATAAATCACTTATATGATGTCTAAATTTCTGTCTATTGTTTTTATAATTGAAAAAAAAAAATATGTAGTGGTATGTTTAATGACTAAAATAGTTGGTAGAACCCTTCAATACAGTTTTGTAAATATTTTTATATTTGTGGGGGGGGGCTAGACAGTCCTCAGAAAAATGATTGCAGGAATCACATTTTTCAGGTCTGTATCTCCTTTCAGATTTGAAATAGAAACTCATGAGACTTTTGACTTTCCAACCCATTACATGGATTGCTCCAGGACTGATTTCAGTATTTTTATATCAAATTAAAAAAAATTCAGTTGTGGTAAAAAAATTTAAGGCACTTCAGTTGTCCTATAACTTTTAATTACGTTTGAGCATTATCAACTCTGGTTGATAAAAGTACAGCCCAAGGGTCTTCTTTACAAAGACACAAAAATTATGTGTCACACTGAAGTAAGGAACTGTTACAATTTTAAGTTAGGTAGGGCACTTTCAGCTGTGAGTCCCATAATGGGGGGTGCTGGCTAACAGGTTAACTGTTGGTTTTGTTTCCAAAGCTTCAGTACACAACGGCACATTATGTCTGTCTTACGAATGTAACATTACTGCAAATGCTCTAAAGAATGCTGAACACAAGCACACATTTTTATCAAATCAGTGCTTCACACACACAGACTTTATTTGGGCGGGCCGCCCAGGTATGGAGAAACATTTTTACTTTTATTTTTATCCTCATACTTTTTTTTTTTTGTTTTTTTTTAATTTGCCCAAAATAATGAAACCATCCGCGATTGATTAACTAGTGTTTAAATCTCCCCCTCGCCCTACATGTTTCCTGTCTGCTCATTCTGTGTACACACAGAACTGTTTACTGCCGCTGATGTTCCCACGTGCGCTGCAGAGACGCAGCAGATATTTCACAGACACAGGGCTGGGCTTGCGTAGTGCGGATCGCTTCAGTTGCAAATAAAAATAGATGTGCACAAACTGTAAAATGTATTTAAGAAACACGTGAATACGAATAAAGCAAGAAAATCCCTCCGGGTGAGTTTTCTTAAATTTACTGTCATAAGTTTTCAATACATGAAATGGTAAAACAAACGTCATAATGATCATTTTAAGTTGTCTTATTTTGGGGATGGAAAAACATAAATCGCGATACAGCCTATTGATTATTAAACTTCAAATTGATTTCATTAAAATAAAGAAAAAACACTTCGTTCAGACTGCTTCAAAGTGATTCTCACTCAATGAATAGTGCACATTTATTCCAAGTGATTTCTTATGAACTCGAGTTGATGAATTATGACAGTCTACTTTATGACCTTTATATAATATGTTTTAGACGGTTTGTAAGAATGCATATTTTCTCTCTGGTCTGAAGGATCATTTCAAAATAAGAATCCCAGTGTTTTTCGGGCTGGTTTATAATTGTTTTTGTTTGTTTTTTCCTGGGGATTATTTGTATTTTGGTTACACAATTAATTGTATTTCATTTAATTTCCATTTCATTCATAGTAAACTATTGTAGTTTCTGGCTGCTATGTTTCCCCACAGGAAGAAAAGACTAAGAACATTATTTGACCTGAATTATTCAATATATATATATATATATTTTACTAGTATCAGTAAAATCTGTGTCCCAGTCACTGAGAGAGACAATATATGACAAAGGAGAACACACTACCATTTAAATGCTGTAATTCTGCATCATTTACAATGCATATAATAACACATAGTATTAGTATGTAATTAACTCTCTGGGGTCTAAGGGGTTTTGGAGGCCTGGAGAAGTTTTGACATCCCCTGACTTTTTTGCTTTTTTCAGTTGCTTATAAACATATACATGGCTAAAGTCTGAAAACACTATTACACTGAAAACACTAGTACAAACTGGGCTACAATAATATGTAAATAGCATGTATGTACATTATTGTGTTTTTGAGAAAACAACGTTTATGCGTGGTTAGTGAAAAACTAAAATTTTGAAGTCACTGAAATAAGGTCATAAACACATACAGAGCATTTATTCACAAGACTGTCAAACATAGACCTTGTAGCTTAGAATTTTTGCTTCAAAATGATGTGAAAGTCATCCTTGTTTACTCGCTCACAGAAAACAATAGATTGATTAAAATTTTCTAAGACATTTTTGTTTCGAAAGGGCATATGCGAGTATGCGTGATTGACCATGAATATTAGTGTGATTCACACCTGAGAAGACAAAGTCCCGCATAATGAGCCTTTCAGTCAGGTATGTGACCAAGAGGGGAAGAGTTACAATAAAGAATGTGAGGACAAAATAAATGTATATATTTTTATGTTTGTAGTTTATTTAGAATATATTTAATTATCCCACAAAATAACTAGAGATTCACTTGCGAGTGCAGTTAAACAGTTTATTAGGAACAATCAAAGCTGACTTTCAAAGCTGAATTTTTAGCATCATTACTGCAGTCACATGATCCTTCAGAAAACATTCTAATATTCTGATTTTTTTTTTTTTTTTTCAGTTTTTTTTTTTTATTAATTGAACGAACAGCATCGTTTGTAACATGATTATTGTATTTATCATTACTTGTGTGCTAAATAAAAGTTTTAATTTCTATATATACACTGACTCCAAGCTTTTGAATAGTATAGTGTATATTGTTACACTTAGAGTAAGACTGGAGTAATGATGCTGAAAATTTAGCTTTGATCACAGGAATAAATTAAGTTTTAAAATATATTCAAATAAAAAGTTTGGGGGGGCAGTTATTTTAAATAGTAAAAAATATTTCACAATATTACTGCTTTAGCAAATGCAACTTTCTGTATTTTGGATCAAATAAATGCAGGCTTGGTCAGCAGAAGATAATTCTTTACAAAAACATTAAAAAATCTTACTGTTCAAAAGTTTTGACTGGTATTGTGTCATGTTGAAATATATAAATGAACATCACATACCTGGCATTTCCAAAATGTACATTGTTTATGTGCTCTAAAGGACATACTTTTTTGAAGAGATGGGAGTGTGTGGCTCGCTTGGTCATAGCTGTGTCCTGAGTGGGCTGCTTATTTGCATTGGCTCGCTTTGCAACAGGTAATTATTTATCTGAAATAAAAAAGCATGCTGTTTAGCAAATAAACTGCATTATTAACATAATTTTAATGGTCACTGATACTAGTAGTAATTTGTAGGAAAAAAGAACACAATTACCACACAGCACATTTATTATAAGTGATATTTACAGCTTACTTGATACACTTTTACCTCAGACGATTGCAAACACCAATGGCGGGGTATAATACATTCATAATATTTACATGAGCAGATTTCCATGAACAGAAGCTTAGTTACATTCTTAAAAACACAAGCATGCTTTGTATGTGGGCCTATACAATATATATATAGTTATAAATGTATATGGCTATATTTATGAACAGAGAATAGCCTATAACAGTAAAGTTTTGTCTAATCATTCTTACTGACATTAAGCTAGCAACATTATAACTCCTATTACTTTTATATTATATTGCTGTCCATGTTATAGAACATAAAAAAAAAAAAAAAACTCCTGGCATCGTGAAACATTGAGATGATGTAAGTGAAACGTCATAATGTTTTATTTGATTATACATTTAGTCAGGAATTATAGTTTGGAAAAAGCCTAACTAGTAAAATGTTTACAAGTTATTTGAAATCTAATACCAGTAGATTAGTAATAAAAAAGACCTGTTTATGATCTCTGTTGGGTCAAGACGCTTCATTCTTCTTTCTGAGGTAATCCAAATCTTATTCCTCTCAGCGGTCTTATTGAGGTGAATTGTATTATTCCTCTCAGCCTGAAGTGAACAGTAACATTTAAAAAACATGAAGTACAGTCTCGCTGCTTTGTTTGCTGTGAAGTGGGCGTTTACCCACTGTGAGCTTCACGTAGACGATTGTAATATCAATAGCACGCTCGACTGCTCCCCAGCCAACGTATCACGTTCCTGGGAGCAGTCTGCGACTCGCTCATGGCTTCCGCCTCCCCAGTTTTACAGCTCGGCCTCCTACGAATGCGGCTGAAACTCCGGGTCCCACCTCACGCTTGGCGGCACGGCTGCTTTCGCGTCAGGGTCAACCAGGCCTGTCTGGCAGCCCTGAAACCTTGGATGAACCCTGTCTGGTTCAGTCGTGGAGAACCCCTGCAGGCGGTTTCCAGAAGGACAGTGCTGTCGACAGATGCGTCCAACCTGGGTTGGGGCGATTTGTGAGAGGGCAGACCAGCCTTCGGCTCGTGGTCACACGAGGAGAGCCATCTCCATATCAACTGCCTCGAGATGCTGGCAGTGGAACGAGCCCTTCAATTCTTTCAGGCGATCTTGAAGGGGCACCACGTCCTAGTCCAATCAGACAGCATGACAATGGTGTTCTACATAAATCACCAAGGCGGCCTTTCGTCCAGCCGCCTCTGCGCACTGGCAAAGCGCCTCTTGGAATGGACATTACCCAGGCTGCGATCGCTTGCCTGGCAAGACAAATCTGGAAGCAGACATGCTGTCTCGGAGCAATGTCCCCTCGAGTGGATGCTCCATCCCCAGACGGTTCTCAAAATCTGGGAGATCTTCGGGAAGGCAGAGGTCGACCTCTTCGCCTCAGAAGGCAACTCTCATTGCCCAACCTATTTTTCGAAGGACACAGATGCACTGGCCCACAACTGGCCCAGCCTCCTCCTTTACGCTTTTCCCCTGGTCGCTCTGATCCCTCAGGTCATCAGACGAGTCAGGGAAGACAAGCACAGAGTCGTCCTGGTGGCCCCACTCTGGAGGAGCCAAGTCTGGTCCTCTGAGCTATTCAGGCTTTCCACGAAAGCCCCATGGCCGATCCCCCTGAGGCGGGACCTCCTCTCTCAGGCGAACAGGACAATCTGGCATCCACAGCCAGAACTCTGGGCTCTGCACCTATGGTCCCTCGATGGGAGCCTTTAAGCTTCCCCAGGGACATGCTACACACCATTGCTCAGGCGAGAGCCTCGTCTACAAGACACCTCTATGCCCAGAAGTGGTCGGTCTTCGTTGACTGGTGCTCAGTATGAAATGAAGACCCTGTTGAGTGTGATGTACGGTACAGACCAAAAGTTTGGAAACATTACTATTTTTAATGTTTTTGAAAGAAGTTTCTTCTGCTCATCAAGCCTGCATTTATTTGATCAAAAATACAGAAAAAAAATGTAATATTGTGATATATTATTACAATTTAAAATAATTGTTTTTAAATTTATTATACTTTTTATTTCTGTGATGCAAAGCTGAATTTTTAGGATCATTATCACATGATCCTTTAGAAATCATTCTAATATGATGATTCATTATCAAAGTTGGAAACAGTTCTGCTGCTTAATATTTTTTCTGAACATGTGATACTTTTTTAGGATACTTTGATGAATAAAAAGTAAAAAAAAAAAAAAAAAAAAAAAAAAGCTATGTTTTTAAAATATAAATATTTTGTATATACACTACAATATACACTACTGGGCAGTGATTTGGGGTCAGTAATTTTTTTTCTTTTTTTAAATAAAATCAATACTTTTATTCAGCAAGGATGTTAAATTGATAAAAAGTGATAGTAAAGAAAATATATTATTAGAATACATATTATTAAAATTTTTTTTATCATTTTGAATAAATGCAGTTCTTTTTAACCTTTTATTCATCAAATATATTAGACAGCAGAAGTGTTTCCAACACTCATAATAAATCAGAATATTAGAATGATTTCTAAATCATGTCTGCATGTGATAGACTGGATGTTACATGTGACACTGAAGGCTGGAGTAATTATGCTGAAAATTCAGCTTTGCATCACAGGAATGAATTATTATTTTTTTTAAAGTATATTCAAATAGAAAACTATTATTTTAAGTTGTAATAATATTTCACAAGATTACTGTTTTTTCTGTATTTTGATCAAATAAATGCAGGCTTGATGAGCAGAAGAAACTTCTTTCAAAAACATTAAAAATAGTAATGTTTCCAAACTTTTGGTCTGTACTGTATCTCCGATACTGTCATTTCTCCAAGAGCATCTGGACAAGGGTCTCACCCCTTCCACCCTCAAGGTGTATGTAGCAACCATTGCACCATTCCATGCTCCTATCGCTGGCCAATCAGTGGGTCGAAACAGCCTCATTGTGCATTTCCTGAGAGGTTATAGGTGGTTGAACCCCCCACGTCCTCTCTCTGTTCCCACTTGGGACCTTTCCACGGTCCTCGAAGCACTCAAAGGGCCTCCCTTTGAGCCACTACGTTCAGCTGACCTTCGGCCCCTAATGCTCAAAACCGCTCTGCTACTTGCGCTACCATCGGTCAAGCGTGTCGGCGATCTGCAGGCCCTCTCGGTGAGCCCTGCATGCCTTGAGTTTGGGCCCAATGACTCAAAGGTCATTTTAAAACCCAGGCATGGCTACATCCCTAAAGTGCTCTCGACCCCGTTCAGAGCACAGGTCATTTCCCTCTCAGCGCTGCCTCCTTTGTCGGGCGAGCGAGAGCTGGAATTACTCTGCCCAGTGAGGGCTTTGAGGATCTACATTGAGCAGTCACAGCCGTTCCGGCAATCTGACCAGCTTTTTGTCTGCTTCGGTGGCCGCACCAAGGGGTCTTCCGTCTCAAAGCAGCGCCTCTCGCGTTGGATAGTCAACGCTATTGCTCTGTTACTCCTCTATGGGCCTTGAGTGCCCCATAGGAGTAAGAGCCCACTCCACTAGAGGGATATCATACTAGTGGGCCTGGTCTAGTGGTGTCTCTATCAAAGACATCTGTGAGGGAGCCGGGTGGTCTTCACTGTCCACTTTTGTCAGATTCTATAACCTGGACATCCCGACCTTGCATGCTCGGGTCCTCTCGGTATGATACGATGGCCTCTATTGAACTCCGTCATCATGCCACCTCCAGGGAGCTAGCTCCCTCTTAGCAAGTGTAGCGTAAAGGGTTCGACGGCTCCGGCACTCTCACTTATCCCCTGGACCCCAAAGTGTCCAAGATAAGTCTTGTCGTTCCCTACCGTGGCACGGCGTGTTTGAATTCGTTCCCCATACACAGTATGAGTGAAGTATCGAAAGGGAACGTACTCTGTTACGAACGTAACCTCGGTTCCCTGAGATACAGAATGAGTACTGCGTTATATGCCGTGCCACGAGGCTGCGGCTTCAGTGTCGTCGCTTCAGTCGTATGACCTGAATTCCTCTGGCGATTGCCTGCTTATATAGCCATTCGACCCGCCCATTTTGGCAGACTATGGTGCGCAGCATTGCCACAGGCTTGCGCAGCTACGCAGGGCCGTCATTGGTTTAAAAAGTTTAACTGATTAAACCAATGGCAGTGCAGTTGCACTCCGTTACTGAAAAAAGGCTTCAGCATCGAGGAAAAAAAGGAGCTTTTCCCCCATACACAGTACTCGTTCCGTATCTCAGGGAACCGAGCTTACGTTCGTAACCGAGTACGTTTCGCATTTTGCATATGCATTACAAAGTATTTTTGTTTGTTTTTTTTTTTTTTTATTACTTAAAATGTATGAAAGCAATTAAAGAAGGCTCCCTTTAAAATCACTGAAGTTGTTGATCAATGAAGCTCTTTTTTTACATTTTGTGCACTTTGTTGATTATAACTTGATTTTAAACGTAATGACGTTTTATCTGTCCATTCTTTTCAGTTTCAATGATTAAGCTAAATCGTGCAGGTTTAATTTGTTAGTTTCTTGTTTTAGTTAGGCCTAAATAATGGGAGCGAAATTATACAGTGCCTCACGTTTTACTAAAATAAAGGAAATAATTCATAAAACGCAACAATTTCTTAATCTGTGTACAGACAGAAATCTTTTTCCAAAATAGTTGTCAAAATAAAGGACAGGTAAAAATAACAAAGTATGTGCATGAAATAATGCATGCTGTTTTATTAAAATAATTTTAAAATATAAATTAAAAATGTACTTGTGACAAATATAGGCCTAATATATGAGAATATTGACATATAAATCCATGTAGCCTAGCTCATTAAAATAGGCTACCACTTTTAATGCTCCGATGCAAAGTAAACCACCATTTCTTTAGGATAATATAACACAATTCATATTATATAAATAAAGCTGCACACATTAAATGTTTCAAATCTAAAATATGGTGTAATACTGTGTAGCTTAGAGAAAATATAAGCACAGGCTTATAGACTTGACATTTATCCTGGATGAATTCGTTCTAAGAAACGCACATAACTTCATAAGTACTAAACTTTCATCTGTAAATATTAAATGTTTTAACTAGTGTTTTTCTTTCATTTTCCCTGACTGCAGCCATCAAATGTAACACATCAGTGAGGCAAAGCTGATGGCTATTTGCAAAAATGTGTCATGATGCGTTTGTTTGATAACTTGTGGTTAAAGCGCCACTCAGCGGTCAAAAGTTGCAAATGCACTTTGCAGGCGTGGTGGCGGCGGCACTCATGGCAGTAAAAAGCTCATTCTGGTTGGCCACCTACTGTATATAAATATTACTGCACACATATTAAATGTTTCAAATCTAAAATGTGCGGTAATACTTTGTAGATTAGTGTAAATATAAGCACAGGCTCATAGGCTTGACATAAACCCTCAACTAAAAAGTTCTAAGAAACACACAACTTCATAAGTACTAAACTTTCATCTGTAAACCATCAAAATTTTAACTACAGTGTTTTTCTTTCATTTTCTCTGACTGCAGCCATCAAATGTAACACATCGGCAAGTCAAACCTGACGGCTTTTTGCAAAAATGTACTATGATGCGTTTGTTTGATAACTTGTGGTTAAAGCGCCACTCAGCGGTCAAAAGCTGCAAATGCACTTTGCAGATGCAGCGGCACTCACGGCGGTAAAAAGCTCATTCTGGTTGGCTACCCACTGTACTTATTGCAAACACCAATGACCGGGTGTAACGCATTCAAAATATTTACACCACAGCATATATTCATGAACAGAAGTTTAGTTACATTCATAAACACAAGCATGCTTTGTATTTAGGCATATACAATCCAAAAACTATACTTATAAACACATATGGCTATATCCGTGAACAAAGAATAGCCTATCACAGTAAAATTTTGTCTAATCATTCTTACTGACATTAGGCTAGTAACATTAAAACTCATAATACTTTTGTATCATATTGCTGCCTATGTTATAGAACATTAAAAAAAATTTTTTAAAAAAATCCTGGCATCGTGAAACAGATGCTGTGAATGAAACTTCATAATGTTTCACATGATTATACATTTAGTCAGGAATTATAGTTTGGAAAAATTCTAACTACTAAAATGTGTACAAGTTATGTGAAAACTAATACAAGTAGATTAATAAAAAATAGACTTACTCATGTTTATGATCTCTGCTGGATCAAGCTGCTGGAATTTTTTTTTTTTTCTGAGTTATTCCAAAGCTTATTCTTCTCGGCACGTCTTCTTGAGGTGAATTCTGTCTTATTCCTCTCAGCAAGTCTTTTTCTAAGCTGAATTCTGTCGTCTTCCTCTCAGCGCGAAGTGAACTGTAAAATTTTAAAAACTTGAGGTACAGTCTCGCTGCTTTGTTTACTGTGATTTACATGCAGTGTGCTTTACGTGGACAATTATAATATCTATAGTGCGCTCAGCGTGTGGCACAGTCGCATTAGATATAATGAAGGGAGACTTGAAAGACTGGACATTGTGTTGGTTTCATATGGATTACTTTATCACAGAATATTTGTTTTCGATAAGAAAAGTTTGGAAACATTTTTGCTTAGTTTAAAAGTAGACATGTCAAGCTTTCTATAGATATATCTCTCATGTCTTTTCGTTGAGTATTTGCTGAGTTACAGTTCATTTTCTAAATGAAGGTCACGCAGACAAAGGTGGCAAACAGCTCATCCTGTTTGTTTTCTTTATTTTATAAATGCACAAAGTTTTGTTGTTATGTGTGTATACAAATAAAAGTAGACCCTTTACATATTCGATTGATATATTGCTCTTAGCTGTACGATCAAAACTGAAAGTGTAATTTCAGTTTTTTAGGAATGTAACGATTTACCGCGAGCTGGTTAAAATAAATTCAAATATGTAACGATTCAAATCGGTTGAGATGCTAAACAAATCGCACATTCAGTTAGGAGTAGGAGTTTATATGAATGTATGTCTGAGGTGAACTTACTCTCTTTAGAAAAGATTATATGGTATTTTTTTTCTTTTCATCTTGCCTCTATATAATGCGTATTAAAGTTCATAAGTGCAGCGCTGCTTTGTTTACAGTGGAAACCTAGGCAAGGGCCGATTACCGGTTTCAAGATATACCGCAATTTGAAATTTTTTTTTCAAAACCACTAATATTTTCCATTATACCGTTCCTGCGGTATGGGCTGTTTTCCATGTCTCCTCAAAGACTGAAAGAGTAGGAATCCCTCAGGCTGAGTGCAGTGTAGAGAGTAACACTGACCCCTCCTCCTCCTGTTGGTGCGAGCGAGCGGTCAGTCACGTGTGTGTAGGATGGCCCAGGTACACTTCACATTGAGAGTTCCTTTCCGTCTCGCGCACAGCCGCATCCGAACAGCTTTCAAAAGTATACTTAACCGCAGATGAGTGCAGACGGATGAGCTTGACACATGCCCAGTACCATGGGGTGCGCAGCTGTCCATAAGCCCTCTTTATGACAAAAATAACGTAATGCGGACGGTGCGTGGACGGCTGAAATATACTTTGGTCTTTATGCGATTGGCAACCGGCCTTTTTTTTGCCTTATTGCAACTCTCTGTTCTGGACTTGCACAAACTGCATTGCAATGCAATCATTTTCCAAAATGTCATTTATGTGAGAAAATGAAGTCTGTTAATGCCCGTTAACACAGGCCAGAGAAAATATTGTAGCAGGCAGATCACTCACTGTTCATGATGCACGAACTATTGGAAGAAAATCCTCAAAAGTGAGAGGGTTTATATGAATGTGTTTCTGAGGGGAGCTGACTGTCTTCTGAAAAGTTTACGTGGTATAATTTCACAAAGCTTGTCAGAACATTGTTTTTGCTTCAAATTGGGTTATTAAATCAAATTATATGTATGATTATTATTATTATTATTATTATTATTATTATTATTATTATTATTATTATATAACTAAATTATATGAAATGATATAAATATGTATATGAATTATATAACTAAAATTAAATTACTGTAATTACAGATTTAGGTTAAATAAAGATGTCTTTTTTTTCTTTTTAGGAAACAAAGCATAGAAAAAAAATAACTAATTCTACTGTTTCCAATTCTGTATGTTGCTCAAAAACAAAATATATTGTGTCTTGCGGGAATTATTATTATTTTTTTACCCAGTTATTTAAAAAGAACACATTTCAGAGGTGTAACAACAATACCGTAAAACTGTGATATTTTTGCTTAAGGTAATCATACCATCAAAATCTCATATTGGCCCATGCCTACTGCTGGCAGAGAGTGAATCTGTGTCTCATTCAGCTTGTCTGATGTTTCTGTTTCATGCAGATATTTGTATGTATAGTTTCACAAAACTGAAGTCAAATCATTCTGTTTTTGCTTCAAATTTTGAAATTATACAATCTTATTTAGATTAAAAACTGCTCATGTTGTATGTATGCATCATCTTTGTTGACATGCAACACCTGCAGCCCTCTCCAATAATTTCTCATTTTCCCACTCCCCCCGTTTGACTGGAAGAGGTGGAGGTACTGGTCTGCTCATCTCTAATGATTGGAAATTTAATCCTTTACCATCTTTGGGTATCAACAGTTCCTTTGAATCTCATTCCGTTACTGTTACCTACCCTCTTAAAATACATTTTGTAGTTGTCTATCGACCCCCAGGACCACTAGGTAACTGTTTGGATGAATTAGATGTGCTGCTCTCAACCTTTCCTGAGGATGGCACTCCCCTAGTTATGCTTGGAGATTTCAACATCCACCTAGATAAAATCTGCTGACTTCCACACTCTGCTTGCCTCTTTTGATCTCAACCGAGTGTCAACTACTGCTACTCACAAATCAGGCAACCAACTAGATCTTATTTACACACAACACTGCTCCACTGATCATGTACTGGTTACTCCACTGCACACCTCAGATCACTTCCTCCTCACTCTTAACCTCAACATGGTTCCTGACACATCACTTACCCCAACACATATCATCTTTCGATGTAACCTACGCTCACTCTCACCCTCCCGGCTATCTGCAATGGTTTCATCTTGGCTTCCTTCCCTTAAACTGTTAGCCTCTTTTGATAACAACACTACTAATAATACCTTCTCCACCACCACAACATCTTTAGACACTGTTTGCCTCTTGTCTTCCAGGCCAGCCCGTACCACCCCTTCAGCCCCAGCCCCTTGGTTATCTGATGTTCTACGCGAACATCGTTCTAAGCTTAGAGCTGCTGAAAGGGTGTGGCGCAAATCCAAAAATACTACTGACCTTAACCCTCTGGAGTCTAAGGGTATTTTTGGGGCCTGGAGAAGTTTTGTCATGCCCTGACATTTGTGTTTTTTTCAGTTTCTTATATCTAAATGGCTAAAGTCTAATCTCACTGTAATCAGCACAAGCTGGGCTATAATAATATGTAAGCAGCATGTATGTACATGATTGTGTTTTTGAGAAAAAAAATGTTATGCGTGGTTAGTGAAAAACTAAAAATGTTAAATCACTTGAATAAGGCAATAAAACACATACAGAACATTGGTTCCCAGGACTTTTGAGAACTGGAGCTTGTAGCCTAGAAATTTTTTTCTAAACGACGTAAAAATCATCTTGTTTACTCACTTACAGAAAACAATATATTGATTTAAATTTTCTAAGACACTTTTTGTTGGTAAAAGTCATATGCGAGTAGGCGTCAACTATCATGAATACCATTGTGATTCACACCTGAGAAGACAAAGGCCTGCATAATGAGCTGCATAATGAGCCATTCAGTCAGGTGTGTCACTGAGAGGGATGAGTTACAAGAAAGAATGTGAGGACAAAATAAATGTATATAATTTTATGTTTGTAGTTTATTTAGAATATATTTAATCATCCCACAACATAATTTACTTCACTTGTGAGTGCAGTCAAACAGTTTATTAGGAACAATCAAAGCTGTCTTTCAAACTGAATTTTTTGCATCATTACTCCAGTCACACAATCCTTCAGAAATCCTTTTAACAATCTTATTTTCTACAAAAAATATTTATTGTTATTATTATCATTATTATTATTATTATTATTATTAATGTTGAAAAGAGCTGAGAATTTTTTTTTCCAGTTTTTTTTAGGGGGGATAAATTGAAAGAACAGCATTGCTTGTTACATTTGTTACAGTTACATTTATTTGTTACATTTATATTTACATCAAGCTTTTGAATGGTATAGTATTGTATATTGTTATTGAAACTTCATAATATTTCACTTGATTATACATTTAGTCAGGAATAAAATTTTGGAAAAAGTCTTTGGAAAAAGTCTAACTAGTAAAATGTTTACACGTTATGTGAAAATCTAGTACAAGTATATAAATAAATAAAAAAAGATTACTCGTGTTTATGATCTCTGCTGAATAAAGTGCTTCATTCTTTTTTTCTGAGGAAATCCAAATCTCAAATCCTCAACCACATCACATCTTTTTGGGGTGAATTATGTCTTATTCCTCTCATCTCGAAGCAAACAGTAAAATAAAAAAACCTGAAGAACAGTCTCACTGCGTTGTCTTCTGTTGTGTGGGCGTATTCAAGCCGCGCGCTTCAGTGAAACATTAGAATCTGAATAGCGCGTTCAGCGCGGGGGCATGGTCGCATTAGAAGATTATGAAGGGAGACGTGAAAAACGGACATCGCGTTGTTTTCATGTGGATTACTTTATCACAGAATATTTGTTTTCGGTAGCTTAGTTTAGTTTAAAAGTAGACATGTCAGGCTTTCTATAGATATCTCTCTGATGTCTCTGTTGAGTATTCACTGAGTTACAGTTCATTTTAATGACGTGTTTGTAAATGAAGATCAGCGCAGACAAAGGCTGCAGACAGCACACCTTGTCTAACTCTCGCATGCTTTTTAAAACATTTTCCTCGCTCCTTTGTCCTCCTCCTCCCCCTCCTGCTTCATCTCTAATAGCTGACGATTTTCCACACCACAATCCATCAAGCACATCTCACCAGCAAAACATACACTCATTCACATCCTTCTCTTCACTCTCTGAGGCAGAAGTCTCCAAACTCATCCTTTCTAATCATCCTACTACTTGTCCGCTTGATCCTATTCCATCTCATCTCCTTCAAGCCATTTCTCCTGCAGTTGTACAAACCCGATTCCAAAAAAGTTGGGACACTGTACAAATTGTGAATAAAAACAGAATGCAATGAGGTGGAAGTTTCAAATGTCAATATTTTATTCAGAGTACAACATAGATGACATATCAAATGTTTAAACTGAGAAAATGTATAATTTTAAGGGAAAAATAAGTTGATTTTAAATTTCATGGCATCAACACATCTCAAAAAAAGTTGGGACAAGGCCATGTTTACCACTGTGTGGCACCCCCTCTTCTTTTTATAACAGTCTGCAAACGTCTGGGGACCGAGGAGACCAGTTGCTCAAGTTTAAGGAATAGGAATATCCCATTCTTGTCTAATACAGGCTTCTAGTTGCTCAACTGTCTTAGGTCTTCTTTCATTGTCACATCTTCCTCTTTATGATGCGCCAAATGTTTTCTATGGGTGAAAGATCTGGACTGCAGGCTGGCCATTTCAGTACCCGGATCCTTCTTCTACGCAGCCATGATGTTGTAATTGATGCAGTATGTGGTCTGGCATTGTTGGCATGTTGGAAAATGCAAGGTCTTCCCTGAAAGAGACGTCTGGATGGGAGCATATGTTGTTCTAGAACTTGGATATAGCTTTCAGCATTGATGGTGCCTTTCCAGATGTGTAAGCTGCCCATGCCACACACACTCATACAACCCCATATCATCAGAGATGCAGGCTTCTGAACTGAGCGCTGATAACAACTTGGGTTGTCCTTGTCCTCTTTAGTCCGGATGACATGGCGTCCCAGTTTTCCAAAAAGACCTTCAAATTTTGATTTGTCTGACCACAGAACAGTTTTCCACTTTGACCAGTCCATTTTAAATGAGCCTTGGCCCAGAGAAAACGCCTGCACTTCTGGATCATGTTTATATATGGCTTCTTTTTTGACCTATAGAGTTTTAGCCGGCAACGGCGAATGGCACGGTGGATTGTGTTCACCGACAATGTTTTCTGAAAGTATTCCTGAGCCCATGTTGTGATTTCCATTAGAGTAGCATTCCTGTATGTGATGCAGGGCCCGAAGATCACGGGCATCCAGTATGGTTTTCCGGCCTTGACCCTTGCGCACAGAGATTGTTCCAGATTCTCTGAATCTTTGGATGGTATTATGCGCTGTAGATGATGATAACTTCAAACTCTTTGCAATTTTTCTCTGAGAAACTCCTTTCTGATATTGCTTCACTATTTTTTGCCGCAGCACTGGGGGAATTGGTGATCCTCTGCCCATCTTGACTTCTGAGAGACACTGCCACTCTGAGAGGCTCTTTTTATACCCAATCATGTTGCCAATTGACCTAATAAGTTGCAAACTGATCCTCCAGCTGTTCCTTATATGTGCATTTAACTTTTCCGACCTCTTATTGCTACCTGTCCCAACTTTTTTGGAATGTGTAGCTCTCATGAAATCCAAAATGAACCAATATTTGGCATGACATTTCAAAATGTCTCACTTTCAACATTTGATATGTTATCTATATTCTATTGTGAATAAAATATAAGTCTATGAGATTTGTAAATTATTCCATTCCTTTTTTACTCACAATTTGTACAGTGTCCCAACTTTTTCGGAATCGGGTTTGTACCTGCACTCACTCACATCATTAACACATCCCTTCATACAGGTGTTTTCCCCTCATCATTTAGACAGGCTCATATAACTCCACTACTTAAGAAACCCACCCTCAACCCATCACTTTTAGAGAACTACAGACCAGTTTCCCTCACTACCTTCATTCAAAAAACACTTGAACGAGCTGTATTCAACCAAGTCTCTACCTTTCTCACACAGAACAACCTCCTGGACAGCAACCAATCTGGCTTCAGAAGTGGACATTCAACTGAGACTGCCTTGCTCTCAGTTGTTGAAGCCCTAAGACTGGCAAGAGCGGAATAAAAATCTTCAATACTTATCTTGCTTGATCTATCTGCTGCTTTTGACACAGTTAACCACCAGATCCTCATGTCAACCCTACTGACAAAGGGCATCTCAGGAACCACACTCCAGTGGTTTGAGTCTTACCTATCAGATAGGTCCTTCAAAATATCTTGGAGAGGTGAGGTGTCCAAGTCGCAACATCTAACTACTGGGGTGCCTCAGGGCTCAGTTCTTGGACCACTTCTCTTCTCTTTGTCTACATGGCATCATTAGGTTCTGTCATTCAGAAACATGGCTTTTCATACCATTGCTATGCTGATGACACTCAACTCTACCTCTCATTCCATCCTGATGATCCATCGGTAGCTGTTCGCATCTCAGCTTGTCTAACAGACATTTCTTGCTGGATGAAGGACCATCACCTTCAACTTCAACCTTGCCAAGACAGAACTGCTTGTGGTTCCAGCAAACCCATCATTTCATCACAATTTCACCATCAAGTTAGGCACATCAACCATAACTCCTTCAAAAAACAGCCAGAAACCTTGGAGTTATGATTGATGATCAGCTAACTTTCTCAGACCACATTGCTAAAACTGTCCGGTCCTGCAGATTTGCTTTATTCAACATTTAGAAGATCAGGCCCTTTCTTTTGGAACATGCTGCACAACTCCTTTTTTTCAAAACTCTTGTTCTGTCCAGGCTAGACTATTGCAACGCTCTCTTGGCAGGTCTTCCAGCCAGTTCTATCAAACCTTAACAATTAATCCAGAACGCGGCAGCAAGATGAATTTTTAATGAGCCGAAAAGAATACACGTCACACCTCTGTTTATCAATTTGCACTGGCTACCAATAGCTGCTCGCATAAAATTCAAGGCATTGATGTTTGCATACAAAACCACCACTGGCTCTGCACCCCTTTACCTAAATTCATTACTTCAGACTTATGTGCCTCTAGAAGCTTGCGTTCTGCAAGTGAACGTCGCTTGATTGTGCCATACCAAAGAAGCACAAAGTCACTTTTACGGACTTTTAAATTAAATATTCCCTCCTGGTGGAATGACCTGCCCAACTCAATCCGAGCAGCTGAGTCCTTAGCCATCTTCAAGAATCGGCTTAAAACACATCTCTTCCATCTTTATTTGACCCCTCTAACTTTTGCACTCACTATTCTAATTCTATTTAAAAAAAAAAAAAATCTACCTTTCTAATCTTTTTGTATTCTATCTATTTTCTTTTAATTTTTTATACAATTATAAAAAAAAGACCTCTAACACTAGCTTGCTCTATTCTTTTTCTATTCTATCAGTTTTTTTATTTATTATATTATTTAAAAGCCCTTGCTACGTATACTGCATTTAGGCTAACTGAGACTTGTTATAGCACTTATATATCATTGCTCTTTTGTTGTTTTTGATTGCTTCCATTGTCCTCATTTGTAAGTTGCTTTGGATAAAAGCGTCTGCTAAATGACTGTGTAAATGTAAATGTAAATAAATATATAAATAAATGTATACAAGATTAATACCGGTTATTTCGTTTTGAGTTTATATCCTGATCGCTATATAGCAGTCTTCTTACCTCTGAACTTAAACAGTGACAGCGTGTGTTCTGCTCCTGCAAGGCTTGTCCCCGCCCGCTCCCGCAAATATTCTAATATTGCATATAATTGTCTCAGGGAGCCGCTATCAGTGGGGAGAATGAGCACTCGCGCTGTTTACTTTCCCTTTCGATTTCGCAATCATGTGCACTCTGTGTACAGGGAGCTGCATCTTACAACAAAAGATATTTGTCAGTGAGCTCCGGATTAGAGACCTGCGCAGGATGGAATTTTCAGTCCAGCTCCCGCAGAAATATATCATACCTGGTCCCATTCCTGCTTGCGACATTCATGTTTTGTCACGCTACCACCCGCAAAAGTGTGAGTCCCACAAATCATTTTATTCTCCCGCATCCCACACACAAACACACAAATCTCTTCCCACCTGCACTCACCCATCAAGAGTTGTCCTGTGCTGCACCCTGCTGCGTTGGGTCCCACGGTACTCAGTGCAGGTCTCTACCCCGGATCTGTTGAGTAGTAAATCCTCCACCATGGTCTTGTAGGTCATCCCTCCTTTCTACCCATGATCAGTCAAATCTGACTCCTGCAAGCACTTAATTGCTCTCCATTTACTCGTACTGCACAAAATTAGGTTTAATAGCGTTGAATGTTACAGGGAAAGATTAATGCAAATCCCACTGTGTTCTGGTTAATATAGCTATAGATAGATAGATAAAATGTATGTAAATGTTCATTAGAGATACTGTGCTTTACCGTTTCATGCACTGCATTTCTATTCAATTAGTTTTTTTTTTTTTTTTTTTTTTCTGGAAATTAAGGATATTAAGTGCTTCTTAAAAAAAAAAAAAATGGATGTGTTATCATGGAAACAATATTTAACATCAATAATCCTTTTGCAGTTTTACATTTTTGTCAGAGTTTTGGCATTATTTGGACCAAATTTGTTGACAGTCAGTCGGGTGGAGCTAATAAATAACATATTAAAAAAACAAAAAAAACACAAGATACAACATTTGCTATGTAATGTCATTTTCATTTATTAATTACCTGTACACTTGCATTTCTTCTTTTCTAGGCTCCTGAATGGTGTCTTGATCATTGGCATCCCTCAGAGAAAGCCATGTACCCTGATTACTTTGCTAAGAGGGAACAGTGGAAAAAGCTGCGGGTTCAGAGCTGGGATAGAGAGGTAAGCATGATCATGGCTTTCTTTGGCCTTTTTACACATTAAACCTGATGCTTTGCTTTCAAGGTAGCTGAATGAGACTGTCGTCACACTAATGGAAGATTAAATGAGATCAACTAATTTTTCAACAGCAACTGAAATCAATTTGTATGTCCTTTAAGTCACCATGAAATCTGCACTCCCGTTGCACTTAGCTTTCTAGGCTTGAGCATGCTTCACGCCATTATAATGCAACTTTTTGTTTGGAAGATAAGTGCTCTTGCTAATAGATTAATATTTTTTTGCAGTGCAGTGATTATTCAACCATGTGTTACATATCAGATGATTATTATGAAGGCAGCTAAGGTTGAGGGAGGAATTTGCAGCTTTACTTGCAAACTAAAATTCCTGTCAATCAATAAGGTAATCATGTCTGCAAGCAATGAACAATTTAAAAACTGAACACCCTTTGGTAGACTGTATTTTAAAGGGGACTTAACACACACTGGTTTGGCCAATCGCATGTTTATCTTGAGTACCTATATAGTAGTGTTGTATCCTTCATATTGCCTGGAGGCCTGCCTAGGGTGGAACGAAGAGTCACAAGCACTTACCAACAAAACACAGAAAGTTTATGCAGTTTTACTTACAGCCTGCGGTTTGAACTTGTGTAGGAGCTGAGCGACGCAGACAAGAAGGGTCTGGCTGCAGACTTACACTTACACTCTCAGACTTGCATTCTCTGACATGCACTCTCAGACACTTGAGCTTCCGCTAGTGACATCACTTGCAGTCTTTATTTTATATTTTGTTCTATTTATTGGTTACTTTTTTTTTGAAACTCTCAACATTTTACAACAGTAGCCAGGTGGTTAAGACAAGAAAAAATAAACTAAATTACCCGTTTTAAACCGTTGAACAGTTCAAAATTTTGAATTTTAAAAACTTGTTTTTGCCTGTATTTATTAAGTTGCTAAATCTAGAGCATTGACACTTATTTTTTTATGTGCATGTGTTTTTTGGATGGATATCCATTGTATATATTGTGTGTGTACCAGGTGATGTTAGAGCGTTGGCGTCTACTCCAAATTTTCCCTACTAGGGGACAATAAAGTATATTTCATTTTCATTACGATGCACTTGCAATCGCCACTTTGCACTCTCCGCTACCTGCGACGTCACGTGTAAAATAATATATAAAATAATAAATAAATATAGCTGCAAGCAACGATGATGGGCCCAAGCCATCAGTGCAAATGCCACCCCAGTGGCATCAGGAAAACTGTGCCCAGCGGGCACATGCATTTACAGTAACCCTCTGGCAGTCAGGTTTTAAGGGATACGGCAATTAAAGGGTTAATCCAAACCATCAAGACTGTGAAATCACATACACATAACAATATATATAACTTTAGTAAAACTTTACAATAAGGTTTCATTTAGTAATATTAACTATATTAATTAACATGAACAATAATTATATAGCAATGTCAGTTAATATTCAAAACTTAAACATTAAAAAAATTGTTTTATCTGTTAACATTAGTTAATGCCCTGTGAACTAACATCAACAAACATTAACCTCTTAACTTTCACCAGGACGTGGGTGCACTGAATTCTCCTTGTTTGCACATGTCAATGTTTACGAATAGATTAAATGAAATGGGACAAATTTAATCTTGACTAACTATATATCATTATAAAGATCTAAGCCTCAAGCATCGACGACAGATCGCTGTTTTTCAATGGAAAGCTTATAAAAAATGTATATGCTAGATTTGTGTAAGCAGTACACATCAAAACATGGAGATTAAAAAGCAGAACATACCAGATTCGTTGTAATAACGAGTCATAAACACATCCACAGCTGTAAATCCCAGTTTAGTTAGGAAGGTAAGGGTCCACTGAACTAAATCTCATGGAGCACGTTTAGTCCAATGAAGCAATAACGTTGTAATATGGATGAAAATTCCTTTGTTTACATTTCAGTGTCCGTTATGGAATAACCGCGCTCAGAAACTGCATCTTGGTAGTAAAAAAAAGGGTGTGGTTTTGTAGCGTACAGTGTCACAAACAGAATGAGATGATCCACCAAAAAAAAAAGTGAAAGATAGGCGGAAGATTGTTTATTTGAATTTGTGTGCTCTCGTGATGCGCGCTCTAACGCACCTGTCATCTGATGGAGGCGGAACTTAGCGATCGCCTTTTTCTTTTTTCTTTTCATCAACATTTTTTTATATATGTGTGTGTTTATGTTGAATGTGCCCTGTACCTGCATGATTACCATCTATTTGAGTGCAAATCAGACTAGACACAGTCTCAGAAAAATGGTTGCAGGAATCTCATTTTTCATGGTATCTTCAGATTTGAAATATAAACTCGAGACATTTGACTTTCAACCCATTAATTTTCTAGATTGCTCCAGGACTGATTTCATGTATTTTTATAATCAAATAAAATAAAAATAAAAAATTCAGTGTGGTAGAAAATATTTTCAAGGCACTTCAGTGTATAACTTCTAATATTTTTGAGCTATTTTCTGGTTGAGCAAAAGGGGGGGGGGGGGGGGGGGGGGTTTACAACCAAAATCTGGAGTAATGGAACTGGTTACAATTTTTAAGTAGGTAGGGCCTTTCAGCTGTGAGCTCCCATATAATTTTGGGGGGGGTGCTGGCTAAACAGGATTAATAAATTCTGTGAAAAATATATTGTTTCATGTTAGTTCATGTTAGTTAATGCATTACTAATGTAACAAATGAGACCCCTTAGGTTTTCCAAGCACATTTTACTGGAACCAGATTCCAAACATTCTTAATAACCCAGACTGAAAAGTTAAAAATTATTAAATTCTGCCCATGGAGAAATATTCTAAACACATGCAATACAGAAATTGCAAAGTTAAGACTTACCCTTGTCCAAAGCTGCCTTCGCGTGTCTTGTCGCGGAACACACCAAAATCCGCTGGTAGTAGGACTGTGCTATTTTAACAGGAAGTATAAGGGCTCCGACATGAGGCTTTTCAGCTGTACAAATTCAGCTCCCAGTCTAATGGGGGGTCC
This sequence comes from Cyprinus carpio, assembly GCF_018340385.1. Classification (NCBI taxonomy): domain Eukaryota; kingdom Metazoa; phylum Chordata; class Actinopteri; order Cypriniformes; family Cyprinidae; genus Cyprinus; species Cyprinus carpio. Next base: position 4,866,501 of record NC_056590.1, read on the forward strand.
AAGGCTGGCTAACAGTTTAATAAATTCTGTGAAAATTATTTAGCAATGTTGTTTCGGTTCCAGTATTATGCATTTAAGGCCTAATGTTAACAAATAATGAACCCTTGTTTTCATTGTAGATGTTTTAATGCCAATGCACATTTTAAGCACATTTACCAATTCCAAACCGATCTTAATAACTCAGACTGAAAAGTTAAAAATTATTAAATCCCCATGAGAAATTCTAAACTAACATTTTAACAAAATACACATAATATGCATGAATACAGAAATTGCAAAGTTAAGACATGACCATTGGACCAAAAAATTTGCTGAATCTAATGGACAGCAAGGGCCAAAAAAATACAGGTGGAGAAGACACACGTTACTGCAAAGAATTAAGAATTACCCCTCTGGAGTCTATCGTGGGAGGGTAGTTTTGGGGCCTGAAGAGTTTTGAGCATCCATGCCGTGCGACTAAGAGTAAAGCTTTTTCGGGTCCTGGAGAGGCTAAATTTTGTCAATGCCCTGACATTTGTGCTTTTTTTGCAGTTTCTTATAAAATATCTAAATTAGGGATCGACCGATATGCATTTTTCAGGGCCGATGCCGATACCGATTATTACAGATCAAGGAGACCGATAACCAATATTTTTAACCGATATGTGTGTAGTGTAAAAATGAAAATTAATGTCAAAATTAAGAATAAAAATGCCTCTAACAAAGACTCTCTTTAAATTATTTTAACACATCTTTAATTCTGAGAACTGTTCATAATAACAACATTAATATTAATAATAACAACAAACATAAAAAGTGCTGGGAGCATCCATCAGCAGCATTCTGTAAACTAAGTAAAACTTAAAGCAAATTTAAACAGCAACAAATGAACAAATAATGGAAAATAAATGTAATCTATATCTATATATATATATATATATATATAGATATATATATATATATATATATATATATATATATATATATATATATATATGTGTGTGTATGTGTGTGTGTGTGTGTGTGTGTGTGTGTTATATTTAGCATTTTATTTGCAACCCAGAATTCCATTAAAATCACATACAACCCATATTGTAATAGTGTTTTTTTATTTATTTTTAGACTGTTTATCACGGCGATACAAACTAGGAAGTATACAGGACAGCGTCATCCAGAAACGTGCAATGTGAGATTATTGACAATTACGTTATTAGCATAGGGTTATTAGCAGGGTGCGATTTGTGTGAAATAAACAGAAGGGGGGATGCTTTTGAAAAATTTTATGAAATGTTTTTAATACGACGGAAATTGTATTTAGTGTGATCTCAGTTTAATAAAAACATTGTAAGCCTACGTTAGGCCTATTAATTGTAATGATTTAATGTCCACCATTACTCAAAAAAAAAATTCAATCCAGAAAAACAATTCAATCGCAAACGGAGCTTTTTGAAACTCCGAATCAGTTAAACCATTGCGTCGCAAAATGATTCACTGTTTCGATGCGCTTCAATCGGATCGCGTATCGCGAATCATTTGATTCAGATCGGGACGTCAGAGCGGGTTTGCATGATGTTTTTATCCCCACCGGGGATAAAAGTTATTCAGCAGAGGCAGGGATGCATAGACCAGAAGGGGCGAAATCCCCCCATCCCCCCCCGGCAAATTGCACCCCTAGTCAAATGAGAGAGCGCGGCCGCGGAGATAACTAAATCAGGAATAGGGAGCTCGCGTCGCGTCAGGGCGTCAGAGCTCGCGCTTGATGCCCTTTCAGCTCTTCAAAATTGCATAATGGTTATTCTGAATCTGTATGATAAATTATTTTGCAATCATGTTAGAATAAAGCAATATTTCTCGAAATATGCTCAATTTTTTTGACTAAGAGCCCTAACGGAACGGACCCTGTTCAGTGAAGCTATGTGAACAACACAAAAAAAAAAAAACCGCAGCAGAAGTGAGTGAATTCATTCGTGTTGATAATCTATTCACAATATAACGTTAAGTTGGCCGAATGGTGAGAGAAGCAGGTTTTAGTTTCACTATCTCAGCACTGATGCGATGATCCGTTAAAGCATATCACTGCAATGACGGACATTGACCGGGAATTCACAGTAAAAACACAACGGGGCTTGTCATCATAAATCGATTATATTTAGGTGCTTTGCAACTTCAGTGTAGTGATTTATTATTGCAACTTCAGGAACGTTTACTGCATTCTTACCTTCGAGAGATAACTTATTGATGTGTGATGATGATCACTGAAGGGAGCAGCTCCTGTGCTTTCGGTGTGAGAGCGCGAACATTTTCCAGCCGCGCCAGCCGTATTGATTGGCCAGGCTCGTGACTCCCAACAAAATCAGACGGACGATGGGCGGGGCCTTAGTCTAGGCCACAGAGCGGTGCGCTCTGACTGAGGTGGCTGGATCAGTGCCAGATCGCGCATTTCAAAATAAAATGGTTTTATCAGCAAATCGGTTTTGAAAATGGCCGATGCCGATAACAATAAAAATGCTTAATATCGGCGCCGATAATCGGCCACGCCGATAATCGGTCGACCCCTAATCTAAATGGCTAAAGTCTAATCTCACTGTAATCAGCACAAACTAGGCTATAATAATATGTGAGCAGCATGTATGTACATGATTGTGTTTTTGAGAAAAAAAAAATGTTATGCGTGGTTAGTGAAAAACTAAAAATGTTAAATCACTTGAATAAGGCAATAAAACACATACAGAAAATTGGTTCCCAGGAATTTTTGAGAACTGGAGCTTGTAGCCTAGAATTTTTTTTTTCTAAATGATGTGAAAATCATCTTGTTTACTCACTTACAGAAAACAATATATTGATTTAAATTTTCTAAGACACTTTTTGTTGGTAAAAGTCATATGCGAGTAGGCGTCAACTATCATGAATTCACACCTGAGAAGACAAAAGGCCTGCATAATGAGCTGCATAATGAGCCATTCAGTCAGCTGTGTCACTGAGAGGGATGAGTTACAAGAAAGAATGTGAGGACAAAATAAATCTATATAATTTTATGTTTGTAGTTTATTTAGAATATATTTAATTATCCCACAACATAATTTAATATTCACTTGTGAGTGCAGTTAAACAGTTTATTAGGAAAAAAATCAAAGTTGACTTTCAAAACTGAATTTTTTTGCATCATTACTCCAGTCACACAATCCTTCAGAAATCCTTTTAACACGCTTATTTTCTACAAAAAAAAACATTTATTGTTATTATTATTATCATTATTATTATTATTATTATTATTATTATTATTATTAATGTTGAAAAGAGCTGAGAATATTTTTTTTTTAGGTTTTTTAGGGGGGATAAATTGAAAGAACAGCAATGATTGTTACATTTGTTACAGTTACATTTATTGTTACATTTATATTATTTACATCAAGCTTTTGAATGGTATAGTAGTGTATATTGTTATTGAAACTTCATAATATTTCACTTGATTATACATTTAGTCAGGAATTATAGTTTGGAAAAAGTCTTTGGAAAAAGTCTAACTAGTAAAATGTTTACACGTTATGTGAAACTAGTACAAGTATATAAATAAATAAAAGAGACTTACTCATGTTTATGGAACTCTGCTGAATAAAGTGCTTCATTCTTTTTTTCTGAGGAAATCCAAATCTCAAAATCCTCAACCACATCACATCTTTTTGGGGTGAATTATGTCTTATTCCTCTCATCGCGAAGCAAACAGTAAAATAATAAAAACTTGAAGAACAGTCTCGCTGCGTTGTCTTCTGTTGGTGTGGGCGTATTCAAAACCGCGCGCGCTTCAGTGAAACATTTGAATCTCAAAAGCGCGCGCTCGGGCGCGGGGGCGTGGTCGCATTAGAAGATAATGAAGGGAGACGCAGAAAAACGGACATCGCGTTGTTTTCATATGGATTACTTTATCACAGAATATTTGTTTTCAGCAGCACTTGTTTAGTTTAAAAGTAGACCTGTCAGGCTTTCTATAGATATCTCTCTCATGTCTCTCTCGTTGAGTATTCACAGAGTTACAGTTCATTTTAATGACGCATTTGTATCTGAAGATCAGCGCAGACAAAGGCTGCAGACAGCACTCCTTGTTTGTTATCTTTATTTTATAAGTGCACAAAGTTTTGTTGTTATTATGTCTGTATACAAAAAAAAAGTAGACCCTTTACAGATTCGATTGATGTATTGCACTTATCTGTACGATCAAAACTGAAAGTGTAATTTAAGTTCTTTTCAGGGTTATCAGGAGAAAATACCCCAAAACTAACATCAGTCGGCGCCGAACCCATACTTTTAATGTGAAGATTAATTTTTATTCATTTCTGCAAGACAGACTTTTCAGGATAGGAGATGGAATAAAAAATTAACTCCTAAAACTTACTGACAGATTCCGGAAGATAAATTCTTCAAACAGTGGTACAAGGTGATGTGGTGCTGGTTCTTCAAGTGTCACTCAAAGCGTATCTGTCCATAAAGCCTATCTTAAAAAAAAAAAAAAAGTCTTAATATACAGTATTTTCACTACACTTCATGTTATTCTAATTAAGTGAAGGTCATTTTTTTATGATTTTTAATCCAAGCAACGTCTCTCAGAAACCTGACACCTTGTAATTCTGGAGACTCCAGGAAAGTTGCATTTCTGGAAAATAGTGGTGCTGGAGACTAAATGCTTCCTGATGGTTTCTCCCCTAATTCTTCACTTTAATTTTTAATTATTTTGCAGTTAACGTTTGTCTTTTCTTCTCCACCTGTTTTTAACAGTAAAAGAAAAAAATGCCTAATAATTCTGCACACCTGAATATGAGGGAATCCTTCGTCATTAAGGAATATATCACACTCGTTACCCTCTCTACTGCAGCTCAACCAAGTCTCGTCCCATTCGTCGATTCGTTCGTTCTTTAATAAAACATCTCCTTTTGAGTTGGACTTTGAGCTTTGTAACTTTGCAGGTCTTTTTTTTATGCTGAAACCGCAACATTACAGACTAACTAAAGTTGAAAAAAGTGAAAAGGCATAATTGCACCCATTTAATAGACATTAGTAAGCAGTTTATAAATACAGCTATAAATGTTTTGTTCTTGAGCATATCTATAATGTTCAATCATTGTATTTTCATACTTTTTTAATGATCAATTTATAATTTCTAAAATATTACTTTATTTACAAACCAGTTATTTAGGAGTTGTCAGTGGTTCATAAGATCATTAAGAATGTGTAAGTAAATGATTAATGAACTATTTAAATGTATATGTAAATATTATTTAGACACATGACAATAGTTGCTCAGTGTGTTAATAACTGCTTTGACACATATTCCTGCTGTAATTCATGATTAACCCTCTGGGGTCTAAGGGGTTTTGGGGGCCTGGAGAAGTTTTGCCATCCCCTGACTTTTGTGCTTTTTTTCAGTTGCTTATAAACATATACATGGCTAAAGACTAATAACACTGCATTCAGTACAAACTGGGCTACAATAATATGTAAATAGCATGTATGTACATGATTGTGTTTTTGAGAAAACAACGTTTATGTGTGGTTAGTAAAAAACTACAATTTTGAAGTCACTGAAATAAGGTCATAAAACACATACAGAACATTTGTTCACAATACTGTCAAACATGGACCTTGTAGCCTATAATTTTTGCTTCAAAATGATGTGAAAATCATCTTGTTTACTCACTCACAGAAAACAATAGATTGATTTAAATTTTCTAAGACACTTTTTGTTTCGAAAGGGCATATGCAAGTATGCGTGATTGACCATGAATATTTGTGCGATTCACACCTGAGAAGACAAAGTCCCGCATAATGGGCTGCATAATGAGTCTTTCAGCTAGGTGTGTGACTGAGAGGGAAGAGTTACAATAAAGAATGTGAGGACAAAATAAATGTATATATTTTTGTTTGTAGTTTATTTAGAATTTTTTTAATTATCCCACAAAATAACTTGAGATTCACTTGCGAGTGCAGTTAAACAGTTTATTAGGAACAATCAAAGCTGACTTTCAAAGCTGAATTTTTAGCATCATTACTCCAGTCACACGATCCTTCAGAAATCATTCCAATATTCTGATTTGCTATTCAAAAAAACATTTATTATTATTATTATTATTATTATTATTATTATTATTATTATTATTATTATTAATTTTGAAAAGAGATTTGTTTTTTGATTAAGTGAAAGAAAAGCATTGTTTCTAACATGATTATTATATTTATCATCACTTGTGTTCTTAAAAAACATGTTTAGCAGTTCATATTTGTTTGTATATATATATATATATATATATATATATATATAAAAATATTATGGTGGAGTTCACTTCCACCATAAAAACTGCAGTCTATATTCCACCGGATGCTAATGCCAAGCTTGCTTTGAACGAACTTCATGCAGCCATTAGTGAACAACAGACTGCTCACCCGGAGGCTGCTTTTATTGTCGCGGGTGATTTTAATCGCTGCAAATTAAAGACAGTGCTCCCCAAATTTCATCAGCATGTTTCCCGCCACACCAGAGGAGAAAAAAAATTTGGATCATGTTTACACAAACATTGATGGAGCTTACATCGCGACCCCCCGCCCCCACCTCGGACAGTCTGATCACCTTTCTTTGTTTTCTCACCCCTAAGTATTCATCCCTCATCAACCATGTGAAGCCATCAGTGAGGTCCATCAAAGTGTCGCCAACTGGAGCAGACGCTTTACTTCAGGACAGGTTTCAACACACTGACTGGAGTATGCTGCCTGTGGCTCTCACACGGACATTGACATCTATACCTCCTCTGTACTGACTTACATCAACACCACCATTGACAGTGTTACAACAGAAAAACAGATAACCACATACCCTAATCAGAAGCCATGGATGAACAAGGAGGTGCGAATTCTGCTGAAAGCCCGCAACAATGCCTTCAGGTCAGATGACACTCAGGCCTACAGTAAATCCAGGGCTAACCTGAAAAGGGGCATCAAAAAGGCCAAGTACTGCTACAAGCTGAAGGTAGATGAACACTTTTCCAACTCTGACCCCCGATGCATGTGGCAGGGCATCCAGGTCATCAGTGACTACAAGTCAAGCAACTCCACTCCAACAGTCACGGACATCTCCTTCCTTAACGAGCTAAATGACTTTTATGCTCGCTTCAACAGCGACAGCAAGGAGACAGCCACCAAAATCACACACTCAGCAGATCACTAACCTCTCAAACTCACCTCCACAGATGTCCACACTGCATTGAGCCGGATCAACGCACACAAGGCTGCCGGCCCGGACAGCATTCCTGGATGTGTGCTTAGAGCATGTGCAGAGCAGCTTGCAGGGTTCTTCACAGACATTTTCAAACTGTCCCTCACCCAAGCAACTGTGCCAACATGTTTTAACCCTCTAGGCGCCACGGTCGAGTTTACTCGACAAGATGCGGCACTGAATAAAACGGCCGATTTTGTCAAATAGGATGTCAAATTTCGTTCGACCTCCCCTCCACTAGATAGCAGACATGTCATACTTCATCTCTGACTCAAAAAAACGTTGTGCTTCTATACAAAATCTTCGAGCTAGAGCGCATTGAATTAGTGCGAACAAAAGCGGAGCTAGTGTGAGAGTGAGCCCTTTTATCAGAGCAATATTGTCAACGTCCGCGAGTTTTTGCATTAGATTATTATTATTAGGGCCCGAGCCAATGGGCGCAGGGCCCTATTATTTTCCTAAGGATTATTCTTATTAGGGCTCAAGCCTGGAGGGCGAAGAGCCCTATTGTTTTCCTTAGGATTATTTTTTTATTATTATTATTATTTTTTTCTAACGTCTCGGGGGCTTTTGGGGCCCTTAACATGCTTAAAAAGTCTTGAAAATTGGCACACACACTGGAACCTGCGGCCATTAGGACTGGGCAGAGACAGATACACGGGCGTGGCACAGGGGCTCCACAGCGCCCCCCCTGGAATATTGAGGGCCATATATCATGCATACTTGTACGTATACATATGAAACTCGGTACACATGTAGATCTCATCAAACCAAACAACTTTCGCACTGCATGTCATAAGCTCCGCCCAACAGGAAGTCGGCTATTTAGGGTTTTGTGAAAAACACACCATGCTCTGGAATTTGAAATACTCCTCTGAGGAATTTCAACTGTATGCCTCGAAACTCGGCTGAACATGATCTCAAGACATTGGGGATGCAAAATTGCCAGGGGATTTTTGATATCTCGAAAACGGTTTTCTCCTTGGCGAGGCGTTGAAATTAGGGCGAAAAATGAGAAACAGGAAGTGTCTAATAACATCCACATACATTTTCTGATCTTGATCCAACTTCAGGGGTTTGTTCGTTTAATGATGCTGATCACACTGATGTGACTATTAGGATCCAAAGTTATAGCGCCACCAACTGGCAGCAGGAAGTGTGTCATTTTCAAAATGCTTTGAATTCAGCATCGTATTTTTACTCAATTTGCTTCAAACTTAATCAGAATAATGACAAAACATGGCCGATATAAAACTGTTGAGGGGATATTGATAACTATGATATTGTTGCCATGGCAACATGTCAAACCTGAATATTCTTCTCTGGTGATTTTGAGGCAGATAACATACATAGAATTTCATGAAACTCAAAACACATATAAGTATTAATGATAGTTAGGACGCCGCAGAGGCTGGGATCCGGGCGTGGCACAGTGGCTCTACGGCGCCCCCTGGAACACAGTCAGAAATCTTGAAGTATAGCTCACACATACTTGCATGTATTTATATGAAACTCTGTACACTTATAGATTTCATTGAGCCGAACAACTTACGCTTTTCATGCAATAGGCTCCGCCCAACAGGAAGTTGGCTATTCAGGGCTGTTTAAAAAGTGCATGCTCTGGAATTTGATATACTCCTCTGAGGTTTTCTAGCTGTTTGCCTCGAAACTCAGTGAACATGATCTCAAGACATTGGGGATGCAAAATTGCCAGGGGATTTTTGATATCTCGAACGGTTTGGCCGTGGCGAGGCGTTGAAATTAGGGCAAAAAATGACAAGCAGGAAATGTCTAATAACATCCACATACATTTTCTGATTTTCATCAAACTTCATTGATTTGTTCGATGTATGAGCCGATCACATATATGTAACTATTAGGAGTCAAAGTTATAGCGCCACCAACTGGCACCAGGAAGTGTGTCATTTTAAAAATGCTTTGAATTCAGCATCATATTTTTACTCAATTTGCTTCAAACTTCATCAGAATAATGTCAAAACACGGCCGATACAAAACTATTGAGGGGATATTAATATCTATAATATTGTTGCCATGGCAACATGTCAAACTTGAGCATTATTTTCTGTTGATTTTGAAGCAGATAACATGTCACCACCAGACACCAAACTCGGTACATATATTGTTCTTATCAATACGGACAACTTTCTAATTCACAGTCATAAGCTACAACCAACAGGAAGTCCGCTATTTTGATTTAAATATGGATTTTTGACTCCGTGTGATGAGTGTATGTGTGCTGAGACTTCCATTGTCTGAGAGAAATTGCGCCTCTACAGGAGCAATTCCCGGGACTGAGAGGGAGGAGTCTTGCTTAGTTTCACTTTTAAATCGGTTAAAAATACTAATAAATAAATTAATTGAATTCACACTGACAAGCTAAACCAACATATCTTATTATTAGCGGGTCAGGGCTCATTAATAATTGATGTCTGGCCAGAGAACAGTGAGAAAGACCAGAGATAAATCACCGCTGCATCAACGCGTGCAGTCATACAACGAGCTCACAGTTAAAGCATTTTTATAGTTTTAAGAGCTTTTTAAAATAAAATATTACCGCGAATGCACACAATCCACCCATAAGAACACAACAAGAGCTAAATTCAGGTGTTTGTGACCCGTGTATGTGAGGAAAATTAAAGACTATTTGACAGCGCGAGACTGTCTAAGGGCAGAATAGCATCTATCTCACGAGCGCCAGAGGACGCTGATTCTGGCTTTTCGTCGCAAGAACGAACAAATCAACTACAAGATTATTTCAAAATACACAATAGCCTGGCAATATAAACGAAAACAGCCACGTGAACATAAACTTTTGAGAAATAAATCTGAATTGGATCATGATACTGGATTTGAATATTAAAGTGACTACATTTAGCAGCTGCTTTATGTTTTCAATTTTAATCTATAAAAAACAGAAAACCATTCGTCCTGGCTGCTTTTTTTGTTTGTGTGTATGTATTCATGTATTTATCATCATTATTATTATTATTATTATTATTATTATTATTATTATTATTATTATTATTATTATTATTGTTTGTTGCTCTAACAAGAATTAATCTAATTTAATTAAATCGATTACATGTTATTTTACATTTGATTTGTCCAGCATCTAAACACCTAAATACCTAAAACATGCTCTATTATAGCTGTTAGCAATTTCTTTATCGTCCAATTTAACTGGTGTACACACTTTTTTTTTCATAATAAACTTGTTTTTTTTATTATTATAGACAGTTACAGTGGTCTATAATAAATATCAACAGGTTTTGTTCAAGCTGCTTAAAATGTTTGAAGTAGGCAAATTTTTTTTAAAATGTAAATCCTAAAAAAAAAAAAAAAAAAAAAAAACAAAAAACCCAGCCATATTTACGAAAAGGTGCTTAACCTATAGAAAAAAAAAATAACTATGAATTAAATTAGTGTTTAATTTTTAGTAATGACCATTTTTGTTATCATAAAAAAACTTCTTCATTACAATACAAAATAACAATTGTCATTCGTAAATATTATGAAAACAATAACTTGTACTTTTTTCATCATTATATAGTTTATGTATTATAATTGTAAAAAAAAAACACTTAGCAACTCACATAATAAATCATTCAACACTGCTTAAAAATGTAAGTTGAAAATTAAAACTCTTAAAGCATGAAATAAGATACAGAATCTGTAAATTAGATTTTAATGTGGGTATATTATCAGTAAACTAATCATTAAATATTTGTAATCATTCAAAAAATTTTGGCCCCTTTCATAATGTTGTTCAAAAATTAAGGCCACAATGCTAATGTTGTCCACTCGATGGCGCCACAGGATAGCAAATACTTCAAGATCTGTTCAAAGACTTGAAAATGTTTCATTTATGTGCATAAATAAAAAAATGAATATACATTCATTCTTTTTTCATAAACTTTAATAAAGCCCAATATAGTAATTATGCAAAAGCTATCATCTCCTAAATACCATTACTTTTTTTTTATTTTAATTGTATTGACAACATATTTTTCAAGTTATCACACATTACTGAAAAAGTGTAGAAGGGACACTATATTAGTTATCTATTTTCATGTTGTGCATATAATAGTACTCACATAATGACTCATAATTTACTTGAAAAGAGACATGTTCATTGTGTAACTGCATCATCTACACAAACCAATGTGCTTGGACCCCTAATGATCACCTTGACTTAAACCACATTGTTTCAGTTACCTTCTGTACAGGGGAAAAAATAACATCAGAAAAAAGAATGTGAAATAGCAAACAGGGGAAAAAAATAAAAGGCATGACTTTATTTGCATCCAGCTAGCCAACTCTATTACAGATGTTCCACAGCCAAGACTTTTATTAGAATAGAAAATAGCAAGGGTTCGAATAAATAGTTTATTAATCATTTAATTTCACTTTCTTAATGAATATTGTTCTGTGTACGTGATTTCAAAGTCTTGATGCTTCGGATTAACCAGTTAATTGCCGTATCCCTTAAAACCTGAGTGCCAGAGGGTTACTGTAAATGCATGTGCCCGCTGGGCACAGTTTACCTGATGCCACCGGGGTGGCGTTTGCGCTGATGGCTTGAGCCCGCCATCGCTGCTTGCAGCTATATTTAGGCTTGAGGGCGAGAGCCCGCCATCGCTGCTTGGGCCCGAGCCAATGGGCGCAGGGCCCTATTGTTTTTCTAAGGATTTTTCCGTTATTATTATTATTTTTTTTTTTTTAACCTTCCGGGGGTTTTTTGGGGCCTTAACATACTCAAAAACTCTTGAAAATTGGCACACACATTGGAACCTGCGGCCATCAGGACGCCGCAGAGGCTGGGACCCGGGCGTGGCACAGGGGCTCTACGGCGCCCCCTGGAACACAGTCAGAAATCTTGAACCATAGCTCACACATACTTGCATGTATTTATATGAAACTATGTACACTTATAGATCTCATTGAGCCGAACAACTTTCGCGCTCTATGTCATAGGCTCCGCCCAACAGGAAGTGAGCTATTCAGGGCTGTTTCAAAAAAGCAGCATGCTCTGGAATTTGAAATACTCCTCTGAGGTTTTCCACCCGTTCTCCACGAAACTCGGTGAACATGATCTCAAGACATTGGGGATGAAAAATTGCCAGGGGATTTTTGATATCTCGAACGGTTTGTCCGTGGCGAGGCGTTGAAATTAGGGCAAAAAATGAGAAACAGGAAATGTCTAATAACATCCACATACATTTTCGTGATTTTGATCAAACTTCATCGGATTGTTCGATGTATGATGCCGATCGCATAGATGTGACTATTAGGAGTCAAAGTTATAGCGCCACCAACTGGCAGCAGGAAGTGTGTCATTTTAAAAATGCTTTGTATTCAGCATCTTATTTTTACTCAATTTGCTTCAAACTGCATCAGAATAATGACAAAACACAGCCGATGTAAATCTGTTGTGGGGATATTGATATCTAATATAGTGTTGCCATGGCAACGTGTCAAACTTGAATATTCTGTTCTGTGATTTTGAGGCAGATAAAATGCTCAGAATTACATGAAACTCAAAACACATATCAGTATTAATGATAGCTAGACAATGGCAAAAGCACATGAAAGGGCGTGGAGGAGGCACTCTATAGCGCCACCTATTGTCAAAAGTGGGGGGGTTAGTTTTAGCTACAGACACCAAACTTGGAATATATATTGTTCTTATCAAGACGGACAACTTTCTAATTTACAGTCATCAGCTGCGACCTACAGGAAGTCGGCTATTTTGGTTTAAATGTGGATTTTTGGAAAAATATGGCTGTGAATTAATGCATACTCCACAGAGGAGAATTACTTTATACACACCAAACTTTGTCTACAAGATGCCAATATACAGAAGATGTTAAATTGCGAACGGTTCTAGGATACCTTGAACGGTGTGGCCATAGTGATTTATTAAAGTAACATTAAAAAATGCAACAGTTATTTTCCTATATCTTTTCAATTCTTTATTTTAACCCTTCATAATTTTTTACATATGTAGTAGAAGTCATTCTTAGAAAACACAGTAAGTTTCATAAATTTAGTCATGTTCAGGAGCCAGCATAAAATTAAAACTATCATAACTTCTGGATCTAGCATGCATTTTTTACTACCAGTGATGGACACCAGATGGAGCTATAGGATTACTTTTAAATAATTATTGTAGAAACACGTATAGAGCATTTTTAATCATTTATACAAATCTTTCAAAGAAAAATAATATGTATTTTAAAAAGTTAATGAATTTTACTGGTAATATAGTTTTATATAATCATTTCACAAATGTTTATAGATCATTAAAAGTATTTTTTAAAATGGTTATAGATCATGAAAAGTGTTACAAGAATTTTATGTATATTCTTTGTGTGTGTGTGTGTGTGTGTGTGTGTGTGTTAGAGAGAGAGAGAGAGAGAGAGAGAGAGAGAGAGAGAGAGAGTCACATTATTAAATGCTAGGGCTGGGCGATATGACGATTTAAATCGGATGGACGAAATTAAAAGTCTATCGATTCATATTGTGCTCTATCGTTTATTTTGTGGTGCCGCAAAATACACTGTTTACGGCAATACGTTTTCATTATTTGAATGACGTCAGTCACATGCATTACACGTGTATGCAGACAGACGCGTGAATAACAGCATGCGCGCGCTCACGTCACGTTGCTGTGCGCCTGGTCATGAAAACTTAATGTTTGCATGCGTTTTTAAGCACTGCAATTTGACCCCTTACCAGTATACCCCCCATTTTCGGCATAGAGACAGAAATGACATACCCAAAAATAAAATGTTTCTGCTTATGAGTCTTTCTGACTAGATACATAATCAACATATGTTCACAAAGCTGACACTTCAAAGTTTACTGTTCAAGAATCAGAATTACTCAGACTGTTATGATAATAAAGATATATAAGCTCAAACATGAAAAAAAAAAAAAGAGCATTTTTTTTTTTTAAATGTATTAACTACTGATTTTAGGCCGTTGAAACACAAAAACAGAGCTATATGCGCACGCTGTCACTGTTTCTGTGTGAGAGGAGTGCATGAGCTGCGCATCAGCTGCTAATAGAGCTCGTGAGCATTTTTGTCGCTTTATTGGCTTTGAACGATTGCATAAACACTTATATGCGTCCAAATGCAAGTATCCTCATAAACACAGTCATTTAGGTTTTAAATGATTGTAAACAGTTGCGAGAGAAAGCGCATATGTAACAGTATATTGGATCTGGACTTCGGTCTTAAAGGGGAAGCTGTCCAATATTCGTCCTGTCTGCCATTCATGAAAATCTCTCACTGCTCTTGACTAAATCACTTTTAACTACTAAAAAGAGAAAATAAAAAACAAAAAATAATGCTAATTTGAATAAATGTAAATTAATTATAATAATGATTATATTATCTATAATATATATATATATATATATATATATATATATATATATATATATATATATATATATATATATATATATATATATATATATAACATAGACAGTGAAGACTAATTCATTTATCATGTACATAACATAGACAGTGAAGACTAATTCATTTATCATATCGTGATATAAGATTTTGGTCATATCGCCCACCCCCTAGACAATTATTGTTTATGTAAATTAATATAATTAATGTTAATAACTGAAACCTTATTGGAAGTGTTACTCAAGTTTTATATGTTGTGTTGTGTGTGTGTGTCTCTTGATGGTTCGGATTAACCCTTTCATTGCTGTATCCCTTAAATCCAGACTGCTAAAGTAAGTGTGTCCAATCCTGTTCCTGGTGATCGACTGTCCTGTAAAGTTCAGCTCCAACTCTAATCAGTCACACCTACCTTTAATTTTCAAGCGATCCTGAAGACCTTAATTAGTTGCTTTTAGGTGTGTTTGATTAGGGTTGGAGCTAAATTTTGCAGGACAGTCAATTGCCATTAACAGGGTTGGACACCCCTGTGCTAGAGGGTTACTGTATATGTGCCCGCTGGGAACAGTTTTCCTGATGCCACCGGGGTGGCGTTTGCGCTGACGGCTCGTTACCGCCAAAGCCTCTAGCACCAAAGCCCTATTGGGATTATTATTCTTATTTTTTTATTTTTATTATTAAGGTCGGGGGCTTTTTTTGGGGCCCTTAACATGCTTAAAAAGTCTTGAAAATTGGCACACACATTGGAACCTGCGGCCATTAGGACCGGGCAGAGACTGATACACGGGCGTGGCACAGGGGCTCTACAGCGCCCCCTGGAATATGGAGGGCCATATATCATACATACTTGCACGTAGACGTATGAAACTCGGTACACATATAGATCTCATCAAGCCAAACAACTTTCGTACTGCATGTCATAGGCTCCGCCCAACAGGAAGTGTGGCTATTTAGGGTTTAGTATTCTTATTTTTCGTCAAAGTTTTGGGGGCTTTTGGGGCCCTTAACATGCTTAAAAAACTCTTGAAAATTTGCACACACCTTAGAATCTGTGGCCATTAGGAGGCTGCAGAGGCTGAGACCCGGGCGTGGCACAGGGGCTCTACGGCGCCCCCCCTGGAACACAGTCAGAAATGTTGATGTATAGTTCAAACATACTTGCACGTATTCATATGAAACTCAGTACACATATAGATCTCATTGTGCCGAACAACTTTCATATTGCATGTCATAGGCTCCGCCCAACAGGAAGTCAGCTATTTAGAGCCTATGTAAAAAGCGCATGCTCTGGAATTTGATATACTTGTCATAGGTTTTTTACCCGATTGCCACCAAACTTGGTCAACATGATCTCAAGACATTGGGGATGCAAAATTGCCAGGGGATTTTTGATATCTCGAATGGTTTGCTCGTGGCGAGGCGTTAAAATTATGGCGAGAAATGAGAAACAGGAAGTTTCTAATAACATCCACATACATTTCCTGATTTTAATTAAACTTCATCAATTTGTTCGTTGTATGATGCCGATCGCATATATGTGACTATTAGGAGTCAAAATTATAGCGCCACCAACTGGCAGCAGGAAGTGTGTCATTTTCAAAATGCTTTGAATTCAGCATCTTATTTTTACTCAATTTGCTTCAAACTTCATCAGAATAATGACAAAACACGGCCCATGTAATACTGTTGAGGGGATATTGATATCTAATATAGTGTTGCCATGGCAACATATCAAACTGGAATATTTTTCTGTATAATATATTCTGATTTTGAGGCAGATAACATGCTTAGAATTTCATGAAACACAGAACACATATCAGTATTAATGATAGCTAGACACTGGCAAAAGGGCATAAAAGGGCGTGGAGGAGGCACTCTATAGCGCCACCTTTTGTCAAAAGTGGGGGGGCTTAGTTTTAGCTACAGACACCAAACTCGGTACATATATTGTTCTTATTAAGACGGACAACTTTCTAATTTACAGTCATTAGCTACGACCAACAGGAAGTCGGCTATTTTGATTTGAATATGGATTTTTGGCTCTGTGTGAGGAGTGTATGTGTGCTGAGACTTTCATTGTCTGAGAGAAATTGCGCCTCTACAGGAGCAATTCCCGGGACTGAGAGGGAGGAGTCTCGCTTAGTTTCACTTTTAAAACGGTTAAAAATACAAATAAATAAATAAATTTAATTCACACTGACAAGCTAAACCAACATATCTTATTATTAGCGGGTCAGGGCTCATTAATAATTGATGTATGGCCAGAGAACAGAGAGATAGACGAGAGATAAATCACCGCTCCGAACAGCGCGTGCTGTCTCAACGAGCCCACAACAAACGAGTTTATTCTTGTTTAAGACCTTTTAAAAATAAAATATTACGGCGATTGCACACAATCCGCCAATTAGAACACACCAAGAGCTAAATTCAGATGTTTGTGAGTGTTAAAATGAAATTTTTGCTGCAGCCTGTCTGACAGCGCGAGACTTCTGAACACTTGAAGGGAAAAAAAGTCTACATACAGAAACTACAGCCTTTTACATTAAAACACAGCGGCGAATTAACACAAAACAATTAGAAGAACATATTATAGAGATGAAAATGAGTGTTTATGAGTGCTTGTGAGATTTTCTTTGTCTAAGGGCTGAACATCACATCGTTTGCTCTGCGCTCCAGAACACGGTGATGGTTTTTCGGCGAGAACGGACAAATAAATACACGTTTCATTCACACTGACAAGCTAAACCAACATATGTTATTATTACCGGCTCAGATCTCATTAATAATTGATGTCTGGCCAGAACAGTGAGAAAGACCAGAGAGAAATCACCGCTGCATCAGCGCGTGCAGTCTCACGAGCTCACAATAAAAGCATTTTTATAGTTTTAAGAGCTTTTTTTAAAACAAAATATTACCGCGAATGCACACAATCCACCCATTAGAACACAACAAGAGCTGAATTCAGGTGTTTTTGAGCTGTTTAATTGTGAAAAGAAATAATATTTGACAGCGCGAGACAGTCTAAGTGCAGAATAACATCGATCTCTCGAGCGCCAAAGGACGCTGATTCTGGCTTTTCGTCGCAAGAACGAACAAATCGCGTACAAGATTATTTTAAAATACATAATAGCTTGGCGAATATAAACGAAAACAGCCACGTGAATATAAACTGTTGAGAAATAAATCTGAAGTGGATCATGATACTGGATTTGAATATTAAAGTGACTGCATTTACCAGCTGCTTTCTGTCTTCAGTTTTAATCTATAAAAAACAGAAAATCGTTCGTCTTGGCTGCTTTTTTTTTGTATGTGTATGTATGTTCATGTATTCATGTTTATTATTATTATTATTATTATTATTATTATTATTATTATTATTATTATATTGCTCTAAGAAGAATTAATCTATATTTAAGTAAATCGATGTTATTTTACATTTGATTTGTCCATTTTTGCATCCAAACACCTATAAACTTAAAACATGCACTATTAAAGTGTTGTTAGCAATTTCTTTATCGTCCAATTTAACTGGTGTACACACCTTTATTTTCATAATAAATTTGTTTTTTTAGATTATAGACAGTTACATTGGTCTGTAATAAATATTAACAGGTTTTGTTCAAGCTGCTTAAAATGTTTGAAGTAGGCTAATTTTTTTTAAATGTAAATCCTAAAAAAAAAAATAATAAAAAAAAATAAAACAAACAAAACAAAAAAATTAGCAACTCACATAGTAATCATTCAACACTGCTTAAAAATGTAAATTGAAAATTAAACTCATGATTGAGCATGAAATAAGATACAGAATCAGTAAATTAGATTTTAATGTGGGTATATTATTAGTAAACTAATCATTAAATATTTATAATCATTCAAAAAAAATATTGGCCCCTTTCATAATGTTGTTCAAAAATGAAGGCCACAATGCTAATGTTGTCCACTCGATGGCGCCACAGGATAGCAAATACTTAAAGATCTGTTCAAAGACTTGAAAATGTTTCACTTATGTGCATGAATAAAAAATGCATAAACATTCATTCTTTTTTCATAAACTTTAATAAAGCCCAATATAGTAATTATGCAAAAGCTATCATCTCCTAAATACCATTACTTTTTGTTATTTTAATTGTATTGACAACATTTTTTTTTAAGTTATCACACATTACTGAAAAAGATTAGAAGGGACACTATATTAGTTATCTATTTTCATGTTGTGCATATAATAGTACTCACAAAAGGACTCATAATTTACTTGAAAAGAGACACGTTCATTGTGTAACTGCATCATCTACACAAACCAATGTGCTTGGACCCCTAATAATCACCTTGACTTAAACCACATTGTTTCAGTTACCTTCTGTGTCTTTGCCCACAACGCTTCAGTGACAGGAATGTGAAATAGCAAACAGGGGAAAAAATAAAAGGCATGACTTTATTTGCATCCAACTACTCTATTACAGATGTTCCACAGCCAAGACTTTTATTAGAATAGAAAATAGCAAGGGTTCGAATAAATAGTTTATTAATCATTTAATTTCACTTTCTTAATGAATATTGTTCTGTGTATGTGATTTCAAAGTCTTGATGCTTCGGATTAACCTGTTAATTGCCATATCCCTTAAAACCTGAGTGCCAGAGGGTTACAGTAAATGCATGTGCCCGCTGGGCACAGTTTACCTGATGCCTCCGGGGTGGCGTTTGCGCTGATGGCTTGAGCCCGCCATCGCTGCTTGCAGCTATATTTAGGCATCATGTTTTTCTAAGGATTATTCTTATTATTCTTTTTTTTATTTTTTTTTTAACCTTCCGGGGGTTTTTGGAGGCCTTAACATACTCAAAAACTCTTGAAAATTGGCACACACATTGGAACCTGCGGCCATCAGGACGCCGCAGAGGCTGGGACCCGGGCGTGGCACAGGGGCTCTACGGCGCCCCCTGGAACATAGTCAGAAATCTTGAACCATAGCTCACACATACTTGCATGTATTTATATGAAACTCTGTACACTTATAGATCTCATTGAGCCGAACAACTTTCGCGCTCTATGACAAAGGCTCCGCCCAACAGGAAGTCAGCTATTCAGGGCTGTTTAAAAAAAGCATGCTCTGGAATTTGAAATAATCCTCTGAGGTTTTCCACCCGTTCTCCACGAAACTCAGTGAACATGATCTCAAGACATTGGGGATGAAAAATTGCCAGGGGATTTTTGATATCTCGAACGGTTTGTCCGTGGCGAGGCGTTGAAATTAGGGCAAAAAATGAGAAACAGGAAATGTCTAATAACATCCACATACATTTCCTGATTTTAATTAAACTTCATCGGATTGTTCGATGTATGATGCCGATCGCATATATGTGACTATTAGGAGTCAAAGTTATAGCGCCACCAACTGGCAGCAGGAAGTGTGTCATTTTCAAAATGCTTTGAATTCAGCATCTTATTTTCACTCGATTTGCTTCAAACTTCATCAGAATAATGACAAAACACGGCCGATGTAAATCTGTTGTGGGGATATTGATATCTAATATAGTGTTGCCGTGGCAACGTGTCAAACTTGAATATTCTGTTCTGGTGATTTTGAGGCAGATAAAATGCTCAGAATTACATGAAACTCAAAACACAAATCAGTATTAATGATAGCTAGACAATGGCAAAAGCACATGAAAGGGCGTGGAGGAGGCACTCTATAGCGCCACCTTTTGTCAAAAGTGAGGAGGTTAGTTTTAGCTACAGACACCAAACTCGGTACATAAATTATTCTTATCAAGACGGACAACTTTCTAATTTACAGTCATCAGCTACGACCAACAGGAAGTCGGCTATTTTGGTTTAAATGTGGATTTTTGGAAAAATATTGCTGTGAATTAATGCATACTGCTCAGAGGAAAATTACACTATAAACACCAAACTTTTTCTACATGATGCCAAAACATTGAGGAACCTAAATTGCAAATGGATTTTGGATAGCTTGAACGGTTTTGCCGTGGTGATTTTTTGAAATAACAGTAAAAGGGGAAACATTAATTGTCTTGTATTTTTAAATTGCAGCTTCCAAACACTTCAAAACTATTTTTCATACAGAGAACATATCATTCTGAGGAAATATGCATAGTTTCACAACTTTAAAACACTGTATGGATAACAGAAAATTAAAAAACTGTCAGACATCTGATCTCACTCTGAGGCCACTCTCTCTGTGTGAGGGGGGGGGGATCAGCAGAAAAAAAAAAAAAACAGAGAGAGAGAGAGAGAGAGAGAGAGAAAGTTAACATCTCTTTAATCAGCAGAAAAAAAAAAAAATCAGTCAGTGTGTGTGTTGTTGTTGTTGTTGTTGTTGTTTTATCATTACAGCTTAAGAAATCTCTTAGGCCTTATCATTTTCTGTCAGTTTTAGGGACAAAAAAAAAACTAGTACAATTTGTAGGGCACAAACAACATTAATAAAAATAATAATTTCAACAAAAAAATTAATTAAAAAACAAAAACATATAAAAACAAAACGTAGACTTAGCTGTAATGCAGGCAAAAATATTTTACAAATGCTTATAAATCAATAAAATCATTAAAAATGCTTTTTCATTGAGTGCATAATAATTAGTCACATTGATATTCTTATATTTTTTTCCAAGCACATTTTACCAATTCCAAATCACATCAATCTTAATAAATACTATACATTTGGTATTTAATCATTTATGAGTGATATATAATTGTCCTTGAAGACTGGAAGTGAAAAACTCCTTATATTCAGGAGTGCTGAATTATTAGGCATGTTTTCTTGTCATGCATTGGTCATAGAGCTCATTGTAGCGGTGCCTCAGGTGTTGAAATAGATTTTTTATACATTATACAGGTTCACACGTACTCCGTCTGCAGTGCGTATACAGTATGTGTATGCGGTGCAGAAGCAGCAGCGAGAGCGAGTTATTGTAACGCGAAAGCACATTAAAATAATGCGCGAGCGCGAATCTATCCGTTCGCACACAGATTTCCTTTTCTTTGTCACAAAAACAGACACGCGTGCTCATATACATGCTGCTCTCGCTCGGAGAGAGCGCGCGCACTTAAAACGCGTCTCATCTGCTCAAACTGTGTGCTGCGAACTCACAACTCTCTCTATGCTCATGAGCTAGATATTCATTCTTTTCGCACCTTTCTATTTCTAACCTTTTTTTGTTCACATCCTTTACCGTGTGCAGTGTGAACGCTCTGATCCATTAACATGGGCTCGGAAAAAATATGCATTAACAGACAGCGTGTGAACCTGGATATACGGAAGCATATGTTCTGTTCTCGCGCTCCATTTAGGTGCACTTCATTCTGACTGGTTCAGATAGCAACACCAAACGTGCAGTGTGTAATACCAATCATGACCACCACTAGATGGAGCTATAGGATTACTTTTAAATAAATATTGTAGAAACGTGTATAGAGCATTTAAATCATTTATAAAAATCTTTCAAAGAAAAGTAATATGTATTTTAAAAAGCTAATGAATTTGACGGCTAATATAGTTTTATATAATCATTTCACAAATGTTTATAGATCATTAAAAGGATTGATCATTAAAAGGATTTTTAAAACTGGTTATAGATCATGAAGTGTTGGCAACATTTTATAATAAGCTCTCTTTGGTTTACATTAGTTAATGCATTAACTAACATGAACTAACAATGAACAATCTATTTTTCAGATCATTTATTAATCTTTTTTATGTTAGTTAATCCTATCATTAAAAATATTAATGCTAATGTTATTTCACAGTACATAAACTATCTTAAAATAAAACTGTAAATAAAAAATGTATTAGTAAATAATGTATTAAAATATTTTTAACTAAGCTTTAATTAACATATATGTGTGTGTGTGTTAAATGATATAGTTAAATAATATAGTCTTTAACATTAGTACAAGCTAAGTATTAACAACATATTTTTACTGCATTTGTTTGTGTTAGTAAAAAAAATAATATGTTAATTCATGGTACAGTAACTGATGTACATTAACTATAAATTTTAATTAATAATGTAGTAATCCATTTTGAACATAATATTAACTAAGATTCATAAATGCTATATAAATGATGTACATGTTAACTTATATATTGTTAAAAACTAAATCCTTATTGAAAAGTGTTAGAATAATTTTAGAATATAATATATATATATGTTCGTGTGTGTGTGTGTGTGTGTGTGTGTGCACAGGTGTGTGTGTGTGAGAGAAGACAGATAGAGAGAGACACTCACATTAATAAATGCCATACAATTGTTGTTAATGTAATTTAATATAATTAATGTTAATAACGGAAACCTTATTGGAAGTGTTACTTAAGTTTTATATGTTGTGTTGTGTGTGTGTGTCTCTTGATGGTTCGGATTAACCCTTTCATTGCTGTATCCCTTAAATCCAAACTGCTAAATCAGGTGTGTCCAATCCTGTTCCTGGTGATCGACTGTCCTGCAAAGTTCAGCTCCAACTCTAATCAGTTACACCTACCTTTAATTTTCAAGCAATCCTGAAGACATTCATTAGTTGCTTCAGGTGTGTTTGAGTAGGGTTGGAGCTAAACTTTACAGGACAGTCGATCGCCATTAACAGAGTTGGACACCCCTGAGCTAGACGGTTACTGTGTATGTGCCGCTGGGCACAGTTTTCCTGATGCCACCGGGGTGGCGTTTGCGCTGACGGCTCGGGCCCGCCATCGCTGCTTGCAGCTATAGTGTTGTGGGGGAACGAGGCGGGAGATTTTTTTACCGCGCTAGCTTTGTCTTCTGACCGTGTGGCTCTCACCGAAATCGCGGCGACAGTCTCCGACAGACTAATGGCACTGGGGGTATGTTAGACGAGGTATTCATAGGATAGTCAGGGGACAACGGTGGTAGGTCAGTGTGGGGAGTCGCAATGACAATGACAGTAGTCCGAGCTGTGCACACTCGGCGCGCGCTGTCTGTCTCTCGTCTTGTCTCGTAATCTCACGCATGATTTGTGCCTTGCGGTGGTGAGTGAGCTTTTAAACTAAACAGGTCTTGTCTACTTGTGTTTGTGTGTCATATGAATAATATATATGTGCCCCATACATGGAATCATAGTGCCTACTGTATGTAGAAAATGGAAAATCTCTACAGCAAAAGGCCAACCGCTACATGCATTCGGTTTGTTTCTACCATTTATTAGTAATGATTTACGCAGTTTGTTTACTACTTACTATTTACCTGAGCATTCAGTATCGTGCAATATAGCATAGAGAAGGTTAGGGACATTTTGGGGGGGAATAAGTGCTGCATTTTATCATTTAAACATGAGACTTTTCCATGAAAAAATCTATAATCCAAGATGTCCACCACCATGTGACGTCATAATATGCAAATTAGATGGGAAAATGTAATCCCTAAATAAACTTTGGGTCAGCCATAATTTCTATAATTTACAGAAAGTCTCTATCTTTTATCACTTTTAAGATATAGCCTTTTGAAATTAAGATGTCAAAATCGAACGTTTTAGGAAAAAACCTCTGGCGCCTAAAGGGTT
Source organism: Cyprinus carpio (assembly GCF_018340385.1). Taxonomy (NCBI): domain Eukaryota; kingdom Metazoa; phylum Chordata; class Actinopteri; order Cypriniformes; family Cyprinidae; genus Cyprinus; species Cyprinus carpio. The sequence goes on from NC_056590.1 coordinate 4,890,709, forward strand.
AAGTCCACATCCATTGTGCCAGTACCGAAACACTCCTCCCCAATGTGCCTGAATAACTATCGCCCCGTAGCACTCACACCCATCATTATGAAGTGTTTTGAGCGATTGGTCCCCTAGCACACCCTCAAATACTGCCTCCCACCCACACACTGGACCCACACCAATTTGCCTACCACAGAAATAGGGAGCACAGAGGATGCAGTATGCACAGTGCTGCCCTCTGCACTCACACACCTGGGACAATAACAAAACATATGTTAGTATGTTGTTTGTTGACTTCAGTTTTGCCAGCATTTAACACCGTCATTCCCTCCAAGCTGACCACAAAACTTGGAGACCTGGACATTAACATCTCCCTCTGCAACTGGATCATGGACTTTCTGACCAACAGGCCTCAGCATGTTAGGTCAGGCCACACCCACTCCACCACCTCCACCACTCTACTGTGTGCTGAGTCCATTCCTCTACACCCACGACTGCAAGCCTGTGCATGGATCCAACTCCATCATTAAGTTTGCAGACGACACCACGGTGATTGGCCTCATCAGTGACGATGATGAGACTGCCTACAGGGAAGAGGTACAGCACCTGGCCACATGGTGCACTGACAATAACCTGCTCCTTAACTCGCAGCATTCTTAAGGACTCCTCTCACCCTGACCATGGACTGTTTAACCTCCTGCCCTCCGGGAGGTGCTTCATACACACAGAGTCCTCCCCCACTTCATCACTACATCTGACCGATTTATTTACAACAAGCAAAAAACAGTAAACTTGCTATTACTTGCACTACTGTCTGTTCATCCAGAAACACTGAATAATCCATTTGCACACTGAAATATTTTCTATGCACTTTACTGTCCATTGCAATAGAGTGTAAAATTATGTTCATATGTTCATAGTTCTGAATATAGTATACATACACTTTCACATATTCCATCTGTATAGTATGTTCATAGTACACCTATCTGTATATCATGCTGATAGTATTTAAAATCTGTAAACTACGTCCATAATACTTATCTGTATAGTTATTGTACATATTGTAGACCTTGTTTATTCTGTACTTACTGCTTATTGCACTTCTGGTTAGATGCTAACTGCATCTCGTTGCTTTGTACCTTACATGTGCAGTGACAATAAAGTTGAATCTAATATTTTATATATATATACACACACTGACTCCCAGCTTTTGAATGGTATAGTGTATATTGTTACACTTGGAGTAAGAATGGAGTAATGATGCTGAAAATTCAGCTTTGATCACAGGAATAAAATAAATTTTACAATACATTCAAATAGAAAGCAGTTATTTTAAATAGTAAAAATATTTCACAATATTACTGCTTTAGCAAATGCAACTTGGATCAAATAAATGCAGGCTCATGTGTCATGTTGAAATATATAAATGAACATCACATACCTGGCATTTCCAAAATGTATATTGTTTATATGCTCTGAAGGACATACTTTTTTGAAGAGACATTGAAGAGATGGGAATGTGTGCCTCGCTTGGTCTTAGCTGTGTTCCAGGTTCCTGAGTGGGCTGCTTATTAGCATTGGCTTGCTTTGCAACAGGTTATTATTTATCTGAAATAAAAAAGTAAGCATGCTGTTTACGCAAATAAACTGCATTATTAACATTATTGTGATGGTCACTGATACTAGTAATAATTTATAGGAAAAAAAAAAGAACACAATTACCACATAGCACATTTATTGTCAGTGATATTTACAGCTTACTTGATACACTTTTTTTTTTTTTTACCTCAGACGATTGCAAAAACCAATGACGGGGTATAACACATGAAAATATATTACACCAGAGCAGATATTCATGAACAGAAAGCTTAGTTACATTCTTAAAAACACAAGCATGCTTTGTATGTGGGCCTATACAATATATATAGTTATAAACATATATGGCTATATTCGTGAACAGAGAATAGGCTATCACAGTAAAGTTTTGTCTGATCATTCTTACTGACATTAAGCTAGCAACATTATAACGCATTAGTTTTATATTGTATTGCTGTCTGTTATAGAAAAAAAAAAAAAAAAAAAAAAACATCCTTGCACCGTCAAACATTGAGATGTAAATGAAACGTCATAATGTTTCACCTGATTGTACATTTAGTCAGGAATTATAGTTTGGAAAAAGTCTAACTAGTAAAATGTGTACACGTTATATGAAAACTAATACAAGTTGATTAATAATAAAAAAGACTTACTCATGTTTATCTCTGCTGGGTCAAGCCGCTTCGTTCTTCTTTCTGAGGTAATCCAAATCTTATTCCTCTCAGCGGTCTTATTGAGGTGAATAATTTTTAAAATCAGGTTTTATTCCTCTCAGTGCAAAGCAAACAGTAACATTTAAAAAAAACATAAAGAACAGTCTTGCTGCTTTGTTTGCTGTTGAGTGGGAGTTTACCCGCCGCAAGCTTCACATGGATGATTATAATATCAATAGCGTGGTCGCATTAGATATAATGAAGGGAGACGTGAAAGACGGACATCGCGTTGTTTTCATATGGATTACTTTATCACAGAATATTTGTTTTTGGTAGCACTTGCTTAGTTTAAAAGTAGACATATCAAGCTTTCTATAGATATATCTCTCATGTCTCTTTATTGAGTATTCACAGAGTTAGTTCATTTTAATTATGCGTTTTTAAATGAAGATCACCGCAGACCAAGGCTGCAGACAGCATGCCTTGTTTGTTTTCTTTATTTTATAAATGCACAAAGTTTTGTTGTTATTATGTGTGGATATAATACAAGTAAACTCTTTACAGATTCTATTGATGTATTGCTCTTATCTGTACGAACAAAACTGAAAGTGTAATTTAAATACTTTTCGGGGTAATCAGGAGAAAATGCCTGAATACGTGTATAAGCGGGTATCGACTCCAGATGGTTAAAAGTCTAAGTCTGCATACTATGCACTTTTAATAAATCACCATGGCAAAACCCATTCGAGCTATCCAAAATTAGTCCGCAATATAAGTTCCTCAGTGTTTTGGCATCATGTAGACAAAGTTTTGTGTGCATAGTATAATTTTCCTCTGAGTATGTATAAATCCACAGCTATATTTTTCCAAAAATCCATATTCAAATCAAAATAGCCAACTTTCCTGTTGGTTGTAGCTGATGACTGTGAATTAGAAAGTTGTCCGTCTTGATAAGAACAATTTATGTACCGAGTTTGGTGTCTGTAGCTAAAACTAACCCTCCAAGTTTTTTGACTAAAGGTGGCGCTATAGAGTGCCTCCTCCATGCCCTTTTATGAGCTGATGTGTTTTGAGTTTCATGAAATTCTGAGTATGTTATCTGCCTTTAAATCACCAGAAAAGAATATTCAAGTTTGACCTGTTGCCATGGCAACAATATTTTAGATATTAATATCCCCTCAACAGTTTTACATTGGATGTATTTTTTATGTTACTCTGGTGAAGTTTGAAGCAAATCAAGTAAATATAAGAGGGTGCATTCAAAGCATTTTAAAAAGTAACACTTCCTGCTGCCAGTTGGTGGCGCTATAACTTTGACTCAATAGTCGCATCTTTGTGATTGGACTCCTTGAACGAATAAACTGCTGAAGTTTGAGTGAAATCAAAGTGTGCAGACGTTATCAGACACATCCTGTTTCTCATTTCTCGCCATAAATTCAACGCCTTGCCACGGGCAAACCGTTCGAGATATCAAAAATTACCTCACAATTTTTCCATCACCAATATCTTGATCATGTTGACCGAGGTTGGTGGCAATCGTGTAAAAATCCTAGGACAAGTATATAAAATTCAAGAGCAGGTGCTTTTCACAAAATCCTAAATAGCCAATTTCCTGTTGGGCGGAGCCTGTGACATGCAGTATGAAAGTCGTTTGGCTCGATGATTGTGTTCGAGTTTCATATATATACACATGCAAGTTTTGTTTGATTTATGAGACCTCCGTATTTGCAGGGGGCGCTGTAGAGCCCCCTGTGCCACACCCATGTATCAGTCTCTGCCCGGCCCAAATGGACACAGATTCCATGTTGCCGATTTTCAAGACTTTTTGAGCACGTTAAGGGCCCCAAAACCCTCAAAAACATTTTAATAATAAGAATAATAAGGAATAATAATCCTAAGGAAAAACAATAGGGCTCTTTGGGCTTGGGCCCTAATAAGAATAATCCTAAGGAAATCAATAGGGCCCTTTCGGGCTTGGGCCCTAATAATAACATATACTCCTAAGGATATATAGCGATGGCAGGCCTGAGCCATTAGTGCAACACAAGTCCGGTGGCATCAGGAAAACGGCTTGCACAGTGGGCACACATGCATTTACAGTAACCCTCTGGCAGTCTGGTTTTAAGGGTTACCAGCAATTAAAGGGGTTTAATCCACACCATCAAGACTGTGAAACACACAGAACAATGTATAAAACTTTAATAACACTTTAAAATGAGGATTCAGTTAATAACATTAACTATATTAACTTAAGATGAGCAATAATTATATAGCATTTAATAATGTTAGTTAATATTCAGAACTTTAACATTCAAATTTAAAGTTGTATCTGTTAACATCAGTTAATGCACTGAATTAACATGTTTAATACATGCTGTAAAAATATGTTGTTCAATGTTAGTGTGGATTTAAGGGTTACAGCAATGAAAGGGTTTACACTTTAAAATAAAGATTGTCAAGCACACACACATAAAGAGAGAGCGCAAAATATGCAGAACACGCAGAACTCTGTAAAAGTATATTATACATGCACTGGCACACAAAAAATAATGCATGCAGGGCCAGAATTAGGCAAATATCCCTCTAATCATGAAAATACAAAAAGGGCAATGAAATTCGGGAAACATCGAAATTCAGTAACCCCCAATCATATCTTTATAAAGCCCTGCAATACCAAGAGATGAGCAAAAAAGAAAGCAACCCCCCTCCCTCAGCTGATCCAGAGCTTCAGTCGTGATGATTCACTAACATCTTACTGATGGTCTGAATCACAACAACACTAACAACATCAGAATCAATCGAATTACTGCACAATCAAAAAACTGAATTACATCACTCATTGGAAAAGCCTCAACCAAAAACACAACACAAAGAGTAAAGTGCAATGCTATTTGGCCCTAAAGAGAGAGTACACTATGGCAGAGTATCTGTACACATTAGCCGCATTTCCACTGTCGGGCCAACGTGCGAGCCAGGGCTTAAACCGGGCCGGGCGGGGCTAATAGCCTCGGGGCCAGTAGCACCGAGGCCAGAATAGCGCAGGCGTTTCCACCGTCGGGCCAGAAGCTCCACTGCGCGTCACTAAAACCCGCCCTTTACACGCCTCTCAGGAACAACGTCACGCAACCCATCATTTCACCAAAGAGAAGTTATCAGAAAACTAAAAAATAAATCACTGGAACATGCCGCGATCACAAAACGAACACGATAACAGCGGCCTTTTTGTTTGCATGCTTTGTTAAATATTCAAGTTCAAAAGTGTCGATGTTTTACTATAGAATAAGTGATACATTGACCATAATTAATCAATTTATCAGGACTCAAAATTAATCACACAGAAATAAATGTTATTTCTATTTTATTTATATTTTTAACGCTATGAAAATAGCCTGCTTATTCAGTCGAGTCTGTTTCTGTTTATTTGTAGCCACAGGAGCCTATATACGTCACACTTAGAATGGAATGATGATAAACTATTTTTTATAAAAGCTCCCGACCCGACAAAAAATCCTTTATTATATTTGATGACATGCTACGCGGAGTCTAAACTCTCGAGACGAGACTTATGACATAAAATATGTTACTAAAATAAATACACAATTTGTGAAGCTGACGTCTGATTTCTCCAAGTGGTTGCATTTACCATGTGTTGTTTAGATGCATAGTCTTTTACATCGCTTTTATAAATATTTCTGACCTTTTATGGTGATTTTATAATCCACCACCGGATCGCGTTATTTCAAACACTCGCTGCTGACTGAAAGTGAGTTTTGAGCTGCAGCTTATTTTTAAAGTTTTTTAATGTTGATGTTATAGCTGTTATTTTTCTGAAATGACTCCGCGAGCTTCTGTACGCTCTCCACTCGCGGAGAGAAACTCCGCCTTTGTTCATAAACCACTCCTCTAGCCCCAGCTGGGCCCGCTTTGGCCCAAGGTTTTCGTCGGGGCCAAAAAACCCCCTGGGCCGTTGGCCCCGAGGAAAGCCCCGACGAGGCACGCTCACAGCCCTGGAAGTGACAGTGGAAACGCGACTGGCCCTGGCACGACAACTGGCACGCCTGCTTTAAGCTCGACGTGGAAAAACGCGGCTATTGTCAGATAAGAAAATGAAGAGAAGCAGGTTGACCACATACAGACTCAGCGGACACAAGCTGAAAGATAAGAGAATGGGCCGACACAGAAAAAAAAAAAAAAACATGGCTGCCACCGGAGCAGAGGATTGTTCAAAAACTGTGATGAGAATCAGATAGAAACAGAACTGCCTTCCCTAACAGAATGCTCCAAATACAAACCGGACCATACGGACCAGTGTTCTATGATAAAATACAGCACGATCTATCAGACCATTTTAAAACTCTTTCACAACCAGGCCGAAACTGCAATATCTTGTCTAAGGAGAACACAAGACTGCTGTGTGTTTGCTGCTCAATGTGTCTGCCGTCCTCCATAGAAGAGAAAACACCCCAATCAGCCCCATATCTGATTTTTCCACACATGTAGTAATAGTAATACCATATTAACTGTATTAATTATTTACTTGTATAGTTTTGCTGCTGTAAATCTGTCTTAATCCTTATCTTATTCTTTTTTTTTATTTCTAGTTCATATATTTACATACATCTAGTTAATTCATTTTGCCAACTACATGCTAATACTTTTTTTTGGTATTATTATTAATATTTACTGTTATTCTTTTTTCGTCCTGTTAACAACATGTGCACTACTATTTGTGCAAGCAGCCCAGCTGCCGATTGCTTTTGGCAATACAAATGTATATTGTTGTTGGCATGCCAATAAAGCACACTAAATTGTTGAGAGCAATATATACACTTTGGGTAACACCTTTTGGTGTTGGTTTTAACAATAGGGTCATTCCTTTGTGTTCAACAGTAGCCTATATTGGTTAACATGAACAATAAATTGTATAGCAATTCTGATTAATGTTTTTATTAATGCCAGCCGATTTCCAATGCATAAATTATTAAACTCACCTTTTTCCTCCAAGTTTGTACTCTTTAAAGGCTTAGTAGTTTCTTATGTAAATTAACATGCAATAATGAATATATTGTTTTAGTATTCAGTATTGAACTATCACCATTGAGTTTTAATAAATTTTACTTACTAAATAGTATTGGTTCATTTTTAGAATCATGCTAGGTAATGCCATTACACTAATCATACCCCTTGGAATTCTAAGGTTCCTATCTTGCATTCCGGAGGAGTTTTTTGAGATATTGAGCTTCAAAGGTTTTTGTTCCCGGTCGCTGTTGTAAATAGAACATTTGTTTTTTTTTTTAATAAAAAGGCCATAACGGTTCACAAAACACATTAAAAAAATCTATCACTAATGTTAAATACGTTTTGACACAGACTAAGAATATGTGAATAACCCAATTTTGTGCCAAAAAAATGTCAGATAGAACCTTTTAATTCCCAAGGGGACGTACTGTTTACCAAAGAGACCTTATTGTTTTACATTCATTTCCGTGACACTTTCGATGATCTTATAACTATTTTTAAATTCAGTTTTAATGATCTCGGTGAACATATTTGCTGACAATAATAATATTCAGGAAACTATATTACGCCAGTAAAGATTTTTAAAGTATTTTTCTACACTGCTCTACTTAAAGAAATTTCTATAATAATAATGTAAAAGTATTAACTGAACAAGTACAGTGCATTTCAAACCGATTCCAAACATTATTTTTCATTCTGACTTAACCAGAGAAATTACTTAACAAGGTAAGATTTTGTGTTCTTGGAGTTATAAGTTGTGATAGTTTTTTACCAATTTTGGTGACCCCCCCCTGAGTATGATAAAGTTATTTGAAACCGACAGCGTGTTTTCCTAAGAATGACCTTTTTGTCCATATGTAAAAAGTTTTGAAGAGTTAGAATAACAAACCTTAAAGATAAGAAAATTACAGTTATCTTTTTTTAATGTTTACGTTAATAAATTGCCATGGCAACACTGTTTAAACATTCAAAAAATCCATTCACAATTTTAGCATCTTCAGTACTTGGCATCATGTTTGGACAAAGTTTTGGATGTGAAAATTTTATAATGTTTTTGTGAGAGTCCAGTAGAATGCATTCATATCACACATCATATTTTTCCACAAATCCATATTTCAAACCAAAATAAGCCGACTATCCTGTTTGGTCGTAGCTAACTGACAGTAAATCAGAAAGTTGTGGGTGGCTTGATGGAATAACAATATTTGTACCTAAGTTTGGTGAACTGTAGCTAAAACTAACCCCCCAAGTGTTTGTCCAAAGGTGGTTGCCCAAATAGAGCAGTCCTCCTTACATGCCCTTTTTCTGAGCTTTTTCTAGTTGTCCCTAAAATATCATTAATGCTGATGTGTGTGGTTGGGACGTTTCAGGAAAAGTATAAGCAGTTAATCTGCCTCAAAAACACAGAAAACAAATATCCCTACAACAGTTGGGGGTGTTCCACATCTGCTGTGTTTTGGTCCATTCACTTTCTGAATGAAGTTGAAGCACATTGATGAAAACAAGATTGCTGAATTCAAAGGCATTTTGAAACACACTTGACGTCGCCATTTGTTTGGTGGCTATAACCTTTTGTCCTCCTAATATTCACATCTATGCAACTCGCATCATCAACGCAACCAAACACTTTTAAGTTTCAAATCATAGAAAATGTAGGTGGAATGTTTTATTAGACACTTTCCTGTTTTCTCATTTCTTGCCATAATTTTAATGCCTCAGCAACAGGCAAACCAATCTCGCGTAATCAAAAATTTTTCATCCCCATGTCCATTTGTGAGATCATTTTGATCGAGTTTTGGTGGCAAATCGGTAAAAAAAAAAAAAACTATTCCGGAAGTGCTGTAGAGCCCCTTTTTGCCACAGACGCCTGTACAGTCTCTTCTGCCCGTTCCTAATGGGACGTCAGATTCCATGTGTGGGTGCCAATTTTCAAGACCTTTTTCTGAGCAAGTTAGTGCCCCCCAAAAGCCCCCCAAACCTTGACGAAAAATAGAAAAATCCTAAGGAATCAAAAGGGCCCCTGCCGTGTCCTTACTTCATGAAAGACTCAGCGGACAACAAAATGTTGCCCAGCGGGCATATGCATTTACGTAACCCTCTGGCATTTGGTTTTTTTAGGGTTTAACAGCAATTAAAAGAGTTTTCCAAAACCCAATCCAAAAAGATCCCCAAGAACACCCCACCCAAAAATTTTTTTTGTAACAGTAACTTTACAATACAGTTATCATACATTAACATTAACTATTTTAATTAACATGAACAATAATGTTAAAAATTATATTGCTCATTGTTAGTCTATTTTTAATGTATTTACTAATGTTTAACCAATGGAAGACTTATTATAAAGTGCGTTACGAAAACCTTTATTAATTTACACCGCTCGCCTCGCAGATTATTATCCAAGTTGATATTCTCCACGATTTTTTTTTTTCCAAGCACATTTTACCAGTTCCAAGTCCACATCAATCTTAATAACTAATATCCATTGGGTAGTTAATCCATTTTAGCCTATATACTTTGTCCATGAAGGCTGGAAGAGAAAAACTCCTTATTATACAGTTGTGCAGAATTATTAGGCACCGAAAGCAAAAACAAAGAGCTTTAACCCCAGACTGAGAAGTCAAAAAATGATTGTCACTCCTATGAGGCATATTCTCAAACTAATGCTACACAGAAATTGCAATGCCAATGTACGAACCATTGGACACAAAAAAAAATGCTCACTGGGACAGGTATGGCCTCAGAAAAAAAAACAGGGTGGTGAGAAAAAACATTAAATTGCAAAAGAATAGGCACTTATGTAAGAGATAAAAACTTTTGTCAATTCTGCAAGACTTTTAGGATAGTAGATGGAATACAAAAAAGCTCCTAAAAATCCACTGCCAGATTCTGGAAGAACAATTCTTCAAACAGTGGTACAAGAGGATGGTGTGCGGGTTCTTTCAAGAAGTCCAATCAAACCACCCGCCTATAAGCCGATCGAACTTATAGTCTTAATATACAGTATGTCACAATAGTTTCAGTCTATGCTTATTCTAATTATGGTTTATTTTTAAGATTTTTTTAATCTCTCAATCTGACCCCTTTGTAATTAATGAGACTCCAGGAAAGTCACTGCAGCAGTTTTCGGGAAAATGGTGGCGCTTGAGACCAAATGCTTCCTCCTGGTTTCACATCTACCTCTTCAATTTTAATTCTTAATTCTTTTGCAGTTTAATGTTTTGTCTTTTCGCCTTTTTCATTAATTATTTACAAATGTTTAAAAACCAAATATTTGTGAACTAGTCCTATTTTTTTTCACACAATCTTGATCAAACTACTGCAGCTGCTAATGCTCTGACACTCTAGGATTAATAATTATAAAATGTTGAAGTTTCGTCTCTTTGGTTAGCTAGTAACGGGTCATTTATAAAAGTGGCATGGCTGCATACAACCTAAAAGGCCTCAAAACTAAAACAAAACTCTAAACTTTATGAAACTGTTGTGAAAACGCTGTCAGATCAGACTTCTTAACAGTCCATGCAAAGTTTCATACAGATTCTGACAATTAGTGTGCGCTATAACAATATAAAAAGGCCTCAAAAACACAAAATTTCTATAGTAAATGACCTCAATTTGTGCCCTAAAAAAAAGGTTCATATATTCACACAATCACTAGATCTTCATATCATATGATATTATACATAGGTGGCCAACCCAGAGTGTGCTTCCTACCGCTGTGAGTGCCGCCAAGTATTCGCAAAGTGCATTTGCAGCTTTGGACCTACCGAGTGGTGCTTTAACCAAATTATCAAACAAATGCATCAAAGCACATTTTCCTTAAATAGCTGTCAGCTTTGCCTCACTGGTGTGTACATTTGACGGTCAGTAGTCAGAGGAAAATGAGCATAGAAAAACACAGAAATATTTATTAATTCACAGCTTAAACTTTAGTAGCCCACGTAAGTTATGTTCATTTCTTAAAAACCAATAAAAACAGAATAAACACACGCACATTACGCCTTGTTATTCTGTTACCTGTCATTTATTTCTGACATATGCGGGAGTGTAGTTCTTCTTTTCCCTTAAAAATATCAGAGCGCAAGATTTGCTCCGCGACGCATTTAAGATTAGCGCGACGCATCAACATTAATTCTTATTTGTCGACATTTTATTCTTCATTACTAACCTTTGATTTGGTTTTTATTTGTATCATTTTATGTAAAATTTAACTTTGGTAATGCATATGCAAACAAAAAACAATGTGGAAACTGCAATCTTATTCAAAGTCTATAGCGTTTTATAATTATTTGTACAATAATATCTAAATTAACCTGCTTTGTATCTTTTTATTTAATGTAAAAGAGACTTATTAAAACAAATCAAAAATCAACTTAATTGGAAGTGGCATCAGTCGCTAGATCATTTTAAAACATCACAATAAGCCTTTAATTTACAGGTTATAACTGGCATTCGTCCCTCGGGTCAGACGACTTCAGAAATATTTATTTTTAATGCGGATCCCATACTGTAGACCTAAAAAGAAAGGGTCTTCTTTGGCCCTACTCATTCATATTCAAGTGCTTTTGCGGAAAAATTGGATGACAGGGAAGCGCCCCTCTGCTATCACTTATTTTTTATTGCCCCCCCCCCCTTTTTTTATTCCTGAAATGAAATAATCTCTAAAACTGGGGTGCCTGTATATGCCATGTGAAATATATCTAAAGAGAAGTTTGAAATGCTCTACTTTTAAACGAACCACTTCAAACGAAAGCAAATAATTCGATTATGCGCATCCTGTGGAGACTGAGCTCAGCATCGCGTGAATTTCAATCTTGCAGCCTAAAAGAATACATTAGTTTTATTAATAAAGACCACAGCAATTTCGCTTTTTCATAACTATTAGTCTACTTCTGCCTAGTGCTTTTGTGGCAAACTTACCGGCCAAGTCCCTTGATCGCGGAATATTTTAAAGGCTCATTATTTGATGGGACCGTTAATTTAAAATATAAACATGTGCCATTAGCTGAATAATGACGGAAATGAACGCATTTTACTCATTAACTAGAAACAGCTTACGTGGGGTCAGACCCATTAAATAACCCTCCGAGACATCTCTGTTAAAGTTTTCAAAGCATTTTATACGCGCTTGAATGAATTCTGCTGTCAGAGCGGGTCCAGAACTGAGAGATGCCTTAACATTGATTTTTCCCTCTGAAACACAAAAACAAAAAAAATTAAAATAAAAATAGATATTTTATGTTTTGAGAATGTTCCGTCCCTTCTCCATTCTGCAGATATTGTTGTTTCCTGGTTTGTGCATTGTAAATCATAGAAAGTTTACAAAATGTTTGTCTCCCAAAAACTTGGGTCTTTTTGTCACTTCTTAACGCAATGTGTATTCCCACAAACCTAAAACAGCCTATAAAACACATTCCAAAGACTGATACTTTCTAATGTCTGGACTCTGTTTGGGATTTAGAAAACATAAAGAGATGGTTCAATATATTGGTAATGAATAAATTCTCTGAGAATTTATATTATTTCAGGTTTTGACTGAATGTTACGCCAGTAACGCTGAATGCTCCAATAATGAAACTAAAAATAATTAGCCCAACGTGATGTCTCGACAGTTTCTATTACTGCAGTATATTTTTTACATTTGTATTACCAAAACGACTGGCAGCTGCTGCATACAATTATAACTGAAAATAGTACAAAGCAGCATAGGCTAAACATTAACGAACAAAAGTGTTTGTCTCTTCGGGAGATGTGCGCTCTCTTTTGCCAGTTTCTTTGTCTCTCTCTCAGAAGTGCCTCATCTCTCCTGAGACGAAACAAAAACATATTATATTGTATGTAATACAGGGCTCCAAACTGCGATTTCAAACAGTCGCGATTTGGCACCATAAATATTAATTTGGCGAAAGTGATCGCTTTTGCTGAGGTCGCCACTGGCGACTACCCACCAAAGCTCCTCAGGATTTTTAACCGCTAAAAAGTTTTCTCAGGCGCTTCCGCCCTGTGATCAAACGAACTCCGGGCCGAAGTTTAATACACACAACTACACCGAAGTGTGGATCCAAGGCGGTGGTACAACAGCTTTCAGCCTGGAGATCGCCCATAGGGAATAGGCCGCCTGTCAGCCAGAAGTGTTTTGTAGAGTCGGTGCGGCTCTGGCCCATTATCTTCTCAACGATGCCGGTGACTGAACCGACAGAGACGATTTCAGCCAGAATCAGCCCGGAAGTGTTATTGCTATCTGGGTATCTATTTACATGTTACAACTTAAAAATTTGAATGTACGCCTTTTTTTTTCCTAATTGTTTTGGCGATCAAATCTTTATTATGTTCAATGTGATAAACTGGAGACGAGCGCGCGATCAAAAGTTTTAGTGGAAAACAGAGAGTTTCAGACTGTCCTCTTTCTGGCGACATCAGTGCTGCCGCGACACAGTCTGATAAACGCAGCTTCACTTCTGTGCAGCGAGAGAAATGACGGAGATGGTGGAAAAGAAGGAAAGTGCAGAAAATACAGCGCCTATTTCTGCGGTAACAAACTTGAACAAACTGGAACAGGTAAAGCTGTCAGCTGTGTGGATATTGGCACATCAAGTACCAATCACCTCCTTCTGCTTATGCATAATTTTCTACTAATATGGCTTCTTCTAAACCAAGATATCTGGTCTGTGTTCTTTAATGCGGAACTTTTTTAATAAAAGTACCAGCTTTAAAATTATTCGAATCGCGTAAACTAAATTCAAACAATAAATACAGTTTTACGCCCTTAATGGGGCAGGCTGCTGCTTAGTTTCAGTCTGCTGACAAGTGAACCCATTTAATCTTTTCTTTACTAATATAGTACATAATGAACATGAACAACATCAAAAGGTAGAGAGTCACAGTACAACTTATACTGAAATGTCTCGTAAAAAGCCTGGCCCCAGTGTTTCCAAACTGCACAGCAGAAAATGTGTGTGCTTGTAAACACTGCAGCAATGTAATATACGTTTTACCTCAGAATTAACCATTCCAGTATTAACCAAGCTTCATCAGTCAACTAGAAAATAAAGGTTCTTAAAAGAGTTCTTCACAGAACCATCTTTGGTTCACACAAAGAAGCAGCATTCAGTCAAAGGCTCTTTAAAGAATTCATCTCTTTCTTTTATAATCTGAGAGCCTTCTTTTCGCCACAAAGAATCTTTTGTAGAAACAACAGAAAGGTTCTTCAGATGTTAAAGGTTCTTTTATATGAACTCATTTAGACAAAAAAAAGGTTCTTCTATGTCATCGCGGAAGCACCTTTTATTTTATGTATGACAACATTCCAGGATGCACTGAGTGGAGAAGCCCAAGCTGTCTCAGTGACCAAGTGATGCTTATGCTCCATGATACTGGGTACAGACTCTGTGTAATGAACAATTTCTTTGTGACTGTATATTTCAAGCTGGAAAAGACATTTA
>NC_056590.1:4906400-4966594 GCF_018340385.1 Cyprinus carpio
TATATATATTTTTTTTTTTCCTTCCCGTTAATGCTTCATACTCCAGTCCAGTTGGTCGCGGTAATACACCATAAGTTGGCTTGTCAACCGCCATTAAATCTTACAAGAAGAAGAAGAAGAAGAAGGGTACGATGGCGGCTGCCTATCTGACCCACCATCAGAAGGTCCTGCGACTCTACAAGAAATCACTGAGACACATCGAGTCATGGTGTATTTTCAGGTGAATTAACTTTCTAAAATATAATTGTAGTTATATTTGTTTGTATGCCTATTAATTAGCTGTTTCGAGAACACAAACACTGCAATAGATCTTAGCCTGTCCTGCTAACTCTTCTGTTGAATTACTGCTACATGCCCTTTAGCACATGAACTGCTAACGTAACATGTCCTGTCCTGCACATTTGCATCTGCGTTAATTGCCTTTAAAATACACTAGGATGCATTTATTTAGTGGCGATCGCTTGGATCAGACTTGTTATAAACTGCAATTATGTAATGCGCCGTTTGTGCAGTGAAAAGCGAAACCGATATAAAGTTGGCTCGACGTTTGACATTTTGTCAGAGATGCCATTCGGAAATCTTCTAATACCTCTTTAACGATTTAGCACAATGACAAGAGACATACTGTGTTGTAATTGTTTTCAATGTAGAAGAGAACACACATTGTGTTTTATTGGTTTAATCTGCCTTAAGGAATTATAAACTGATGGACCATAATGTAAAAGTGCAGGAAAGGGACTGTCTGCAAAGTGCAAAACGAAGAGAAAACAGCACACCATTCCATCTAAATGCTTCACTTCAGAAATGTATAAATAATAAATCTCAAATCAAATGGGTGTGTCTTATTATTTGTTCATAAAAGAACATTTAGCTGTTGGTTTTATTCACAGAACTGTGGCAATAAACAAAAGTTATTGAAATGTACCAATTGAGAAAAAGCTTGCAAAAATTACAAAGATTGTGCAGTTTACCGCCCCCTAGAGGAAGATATCGCACTTGTCTTGACCAAGTTTGACATTCAGAAGTTTAATTAATTTAGAATGCACACAGTTTGATCTGTAAACTTAAATTGGTGTCTTGTTACATTGCATAAATAAATATTACTTACAGCCATTTTCCATTATCATATGCAAAATCAGGATGCATACTATTGAATTATTAATTTAACTGCTAACACATCTATCGTTTAAAGCATACAGTATTCCATCTCTTAAATTCCCCCTCAAAAGCAGGTCTTGTTACTGGTTTCTAGAAGAACATTTTGATGGTGGTTTTAGCCACATAACTATAATATACCTGGGCATAAAGAACATTTCGGTGAAGGTTTACTCTCATTTGTAATTCAGGATACATGCTATTAGACAAAATTTGAATCTGTTAGTAAATTAATTTAAGAAATCATGCTGATGTTATTTCTCAAATCTAAAAGGTGTGTCCTTGTTACTGGTACCTTGATGAACATTTTTTGATGGTGGTTTAAGCCCAGAACTATAATAGAACGCATAACTAATTGAAAATTAAACCAATACATCATTTAGTTTTTTCAAATAAATACAATCTTCTATCTCAGATATCAAGGCCTGTGTCGCTGTAACAATTTCATAAATGATATTTTGCCAGCAGTTTTTCATTGTCAAAAGTGATTGGCCGAAATCATGCTATTGACATTCAAAATTGCTTGCGCAGTCTTCCCATAGAGTCTCCAGTATCCTACTGCCCCCTATAGGAATGTGCTGCAGTTTGTTTCGAATGAGTTTGACATTCAAAGTTTATAAAAGTCTTTTACAAAAAAACAAAGTCTTCTGTTTCAACTTCAAAAAGGTGTGTCTTGTTTTCTGATTTCTCAACGAACAGTTCACTTCAGGTTTGTAACAACTCGATGTAAAATCAGAACACATGCTATTGAATGTAAATAGTAGGTTCTTGAAGCAGTCTCTGTTGCACCACAGTTCTTCTGGATTTATTCTTCCGTTGCAGTTTTGTATGTCATTCCAGACAAACAGAATGATGATCAGAGATCTCGTGTGTGTAGCACTGACTGCTTGTAAAAACAAAAATCTCACTGGATTCTTACAATTAATGGCAAAATTAATGTTTGGAAATGTAAACTGATATTTCCTACTGTACACACTACAGCAAAAGATGGAAATAACTGACTTAAGAACCATTTTTAGCTGGTGAAAAAAGTACTAGTGTTCCAAATAATTTTGAACCACACACTTTGCGATACTGTCATATGAAATGCTAAATCCAAAAGATAGAAAAAAAAGCCAAATATATTGTATATTAGTTTATTGACCTAAAAGTACATTCGTTTTATATAGTTTATGGAACAACACAATTACACAATTTAGGCTATAGATCTTCAATTACACATACATACACCCACATATAATCAGCATAAAAATTTCTAATCCATGCATTACCACCACCAACAACACCTAACACGTAGTCTTGCACTCTTTCAAGAGCTTTTTTTTTAAAACAAAAGGTTAGCTGTACTTTTTGGAGTAAATATTGAGGAAAGTCCAAAATGTTTATTCAGTGACACAGGAAATAATATTCAAACAGGAAAATATTTTTGTTTAATGAACTCGTTATTCAATATATATATTTAATAGTGTATATTTATATATCTATCTATATATCTATAAGATATATATATCTATATATATATATATATATATATAGATAGATAGATAGAGAGGATAGATATACGACATGAATATAATAATAGCTTATATAAATAAAAAATTACAGAAGTATTTAAAAAATCATGCCTATTAAAATGTCATGTACAAGTACAGAAATATCTGTCAAAGCTAAAAAAAAAAAAAAAAAAAAAATGTACAAAGGGTCCATTTGACTGAAGTTTTATTCTTATAGTTATCTGAAGATATAGTTGTGGGTCAAAATGTTAATTATTTTTACCAAATAGAGGTATTACACAAAATGCATTTAATTTTTTAGTGCTGCCCTGAGTAAGATCTGTTTGCATCACAAAGATGTGTACATATAGTCCACAAGACAGAAATAATAACTGATTTGTGTCAGAAGCTTCAGAAGAAACCTATATATACACTTAGTACAGTTATTTATCCAAAGAGTTTTTGTGAGACCTGGATAGTTTTGTATGAAAGAATATTGGACAGTTTAAACTGCTCAGGAAAAGATAAGGGACTCAGGAACAACTATCAAAAAAAAAAGAAAAAAATAAGAAAGACAACCAACAGCAGAAAAAAAAAGAAATTTGAATGGAATGAATTTTTTTGCATTTATTCAATAGCAAGTGTTCTGATTACATACGAGTGTAATAACCTGAATTGAAGATGTTCATATAGAAATCAGAAACAAGACACACCTTTTTGAGTTGAAACAGAAGACTTTATTTATTTTAAAAGAGTTAATACTTTTGAATGTTCAAACTCATTCGAACAAACTGCAGCACATTCCTCTAGGGGGGGGGCAGTACTACTGGATACGTCTATGGAAGACTGGGCGCAAGGCGATTTTTTTGAATGTCAATAGCATTAACTTCCGCATCACTTGTTGACAATGAAAACTGCTTGCAAAATATCATTTATTAAATCTTGTAACAAGACACAGCCTTTGTAGCTTATGGGGGAAGATTGTATTTATTTGAAACTAATTTAGGTGTTGGTTAATTTTCAATAGTATTGTTCTATGATAAATTCTGTGGGCTAAAACCACCCACCCAAATGTTCCTACAGATGTGACCAGTAACAAGACCCCTTTTAGATTTGAGAAAGGAACACTGCATCGGCCCAAAAAATTTTTTTTTTAAATTCTTTATTAACAGATTTGATTTTAGTTCAATAGCATGTATCCGAATTACAAATGGAGAGTAAAAACCTGCATGAAATTGCTCCATTTAGGCCCAGTTACCAAGACCAACAACCCGTTTGAAGTTTGAGATGGAAAACTGTATCCATTTTCAAAATGAATTTGATTAAAATAGTTTTGAATTCCAACTCAGTCAAAACAACTGCATTATCTTCCTCTAGGTTGCAGTAATACTGGAGAACTCCGTTGGAAGGCGTTTGCAAGCTTTTATTGGAACGTATACAAAGCAGCAACTTCTCCATCCGCTTTTTGACAATGAAAAGTATTGGCAAAAATGTTTTCTATGACTCTCTAGAATACACAGCCTAGGATTTTGAGAAAGACGCTGCATGCAGATTTAAATAATTTTATTTAACATATTGAATTTTAATTCAATAACAATGTATCCTGATTGATTTTATGCCAGTAACTTTGCATAGAAATTGTCCTTCTGGTAATACCCAAAAAAAATTAACAGCCAAACACTTTGAAGCTGAAATAAAGACGGTAATGAATTTAAATTAACTTTTAAAGGAGCCATGTGTTAATGGTCTGCAAAAAAATCAAGTCATACTCCACATTCCATACCAGATTGGGGTCGTACACTGCCTCAATAAAGTGAATTGGTCGACTCTAGAGGACAAACGAGAAACGGCATAGTCCTCTATGTTCCGCCCTACCTTCACAACAACCCTAGAGCCATAGCCGACGCCCTAAGGAAACGTTTTGCCTCCAGAGGAACGTTTGGTGATGTCAAGTTATTTTGAAACATTACATCCTTCAAGCTACTCCCCCTTCACCTTTACCAGTGAATATGTTCATATCCCCCCCCCTGCGTTTTGTCATATGAACTTGTTGAGTTGTTATACACATTATTTGAAATAAATTAATTTGACAGACAGCATTCTGTCTACATCATATTGGGCAACATCAGACAGGTGATATTTAACCAAGCTAGCGCCAACCACGTAACCTAGCTGCCAACTCTCAAGCATTCAACGTGAGACACACGCAATTGGACTTTTTTCCACACGCTTTCAATTCGAAAAACTTGACCGCTCCTGAATAGAGTTAGTGAGTGCGCGCGCGCGGCCGGGGCGCTCTCTCTCTCCCTCTCCTCCCTCTCTCGTCGGGTTCATTAATCATCGAAGACAGTTCAAGCTTTCTTAGGTATTGTTACATTTTAGCATCAGCTTGGTAGAGACGGGCTTTGGTAGATAACAGGTGAAAACCGGATCGGATCTGTGGGTAAGTTCTAGCTACTAAATTATCAAACGCAGCTAACGGTGTTAGCCATCGCTAACATTAGCACGTTTATCGAAAAGCCTTCGATACATTATCTATGTTATGGACCTGTCCCGAAAAAAATACACAAACTACTAAACAAACTTCTACTTCTAGGCGATAATACTAACAGCATCTTACTTACCATCCAAAGAAATGTTGCAAGTTCGGAGTCGAACCTCATTTCTTTCAAGTCCATCAGTTGTCTCCAGCAATGGAAAGCAGTGCCGATGTTTTACTGCTGGTTTCGTCTCCTTTTCTTATCGGATTTTGATTTGTGATTTCCAGCGCGCGTTGTTTTTCCCTTAGCGTGTGTGTGGTGGTAGGTTCCTCTTGCCAAGGGCTTTCAGCCATCGCTTCCCGCTCTCTTCCCTGAAACTGAAATGAATTAATGGGGCCGTACCTTCCACACATTGACATCAGGTCAAGTACAGCCCACAAGCCGTGCTAGTTATTATGCGTAGTATTTGCAGTTGGCTGGTGGTTATGTTGTCCCGCATATCTGGCCTCCCATGTCCGAGACTGGTATTACGACACCCTGTCGGGCCGTGGCTAGTAGTACATGCTAATGCTAATTAAGTTGAGATCTCTGCAGCACTATAACGTGACATTTTTTTTTAATGATCATCGGGCACGCCCTTATTTCTTCTCAATTCTTTTTGATGCGTGTAGGTCATTTTTTGGGATATTTTTACCTCAATTTGTACACCATGGCAACTTTAAAAAATATTTTGAATTGTCAACACGCAGTCCTAAACATCTTCCTCCTATGGGGCAGTGTATTGGAGACCTCTGTGGAAGGCTTCAAAATTGGATGTTTGAAAGTCCATAGTGTCCTCTTTTGCATCACGTTTTGACAAAGAAAACTACTGCGACAATGTTTCTTACAAGAAATCTGTAACAAGACACGCAGCCTTTGACGCTAAAATTAGAATACTGTATATATTTTTGAAACTAAATTATGTATTGGTTTCATTTTCAAATAGTATGTGTTCTAATTAATAGTTATGTGGCGAAAACCAACATCAAACTGTTTGTCTAATCTGTAACAAGACACACCTAAACTGTGTTGTGTAAAAAAAACGTGTGTGTTATAAATTAATTTATTCAAGTCAAAGTCAAAACAACTGTAAAACAACACTCCTTCACCAGCGTTGTCCCCTTATTTGTTGAATTTCAATAGCCATGTTTTTTCGGTTTATAGTGTCCTGTTGACTAAAACAAATATAACAAATCCTTCTTAGCAAACAATAAACCAATAGCCACACCATGAGGTTTTGATACAGGATAGTGTATTATTTTAAATTTAATTTTCTTTATTAGTGTTAAAATTTCAATAGCGTTTACTTATTTGGTGTCATACTTCCGTTACTATAACCCAAAAAAAAAAAAAGGACCTGTAATCAGCCTACTGCCATAACTAACCACTGGATTATGGAATACGAATGCTTTTAATGTTGTTTTTTCTTTTATTAATAAATTTTATTAATAGTAATAAATATAATTAATAACTAATATCACATATCTTGTTTACAATATTTTCTTATTTAAATTCAGTGAGCATTATAAGTGTTTGTCTTTATACTCTGTCAAAGACCTTGGGTGACCAAATTGCTCTTGTTTTGGTTAATTATAAAAAACATTCCAGTGGTGGAGATTAAAATAATTAAACTGCGATGTGTGTTCAGATCTACGTTCTATTGCTTTTCATATAAGCCAATTTTTTATACAATTATACTCATCCACTAAGAATTATATTGAATTTTTTCGCGGCTGAATATCGTCTACTATCCAATGTCAAACAGTCGAACCAACTTTGTAATCGGTTGAAAAGCGAAACCTCAAGAAAAGCGGGAAATCGCAAGCGTTGTTACGTTTTAACGTTACGTTACACTAAATAGTTTTTTAAAACTCGGCGTATAATGGTTGCTACTTCAGCTGATTATAACGAAATAAACTTTTTCAATTTTTATTTTATTTATTTTAGAAAATTGTTTTTCGAAGACGTCCGCCATGCGCCAGTCTTTGATCATATACTAGAAAAACACCGTAATTCAGCCCAAATATAACAAACATCAAGGATTAGTTCACCCTCCAGAGTGTTCGTTCATTTGTCAGTGGTAAAATGCAATGAACGATTGTTTTATTAGCGACTCCATCAGACAGTTTCACATATATTTAGCATGTACCACAGAGACCCAAGAAAAAAAATGCAGGATAAGAAAAAGATTTCACTCATGTTCGCGTTGTGGGAAATTATATGAATCTATCCATTTGTCCAGTGTTGCCTATTACTGTTTATTTTTAGGTAGAGGATTTATACTATACAAAATATATTAATTATGCCAAAGCTTCAGAAAACAATGTGTGTTAGGCTACAACATGACAGGTAAAAGAAATAGTTTTTCTTTTGTCATTTTGAGATAAAAAATTACATAACATCTTGCAGAGTCTTCAAAAATGTTATAATTTTAAACAAAAATGGGAGATCATGAGGGGTAATCAGTTTATTTTTTTTTTTTCAAGCACAAATCCACTGCCCTCACAAAGCTATTTCACATAAAATATGTTAACATCTAGTCCACAAAACACAAATTATCACTGTCCTCAGTTGTTTTTCTGTTTAAAAGGCCGGGACACACCAAGTCCGACTTCAAAGAACTATGGCCGACGAACACCAAATGGTGTTTGTCGGCAGCATCCAGACCAAAAAGCTGCGCTGGAAAAAACACCGCACAGACTAAAGCCGTAGGCAAACTAACACGTGCGTTCTGTACATGCGTGAGAGGAAAACGCGCTGTTCATATCAGCAGCTATTAATGGTATATATTCGTCATTCACAAAGGAGAAACCGAACAAAGATATACGTAGATAAACGCAGATATAAGAAATGTAAAACAAAGCAGCGCTTGCTTACCATTTTGATTTTTAGTAACGTTAATAACTTAAAATTATTTTTAAGTGGCTCATGTTGTTATGAAACCATTCACATATTAGAATGATTGGGAAAGATCACGTAAACATTTAAAATCAGCCTTCTGTCTGTATACCGCCTTCCTTCACATGCTTGTTTTCATCACTTTTGCTTTAATTCTTTGCACTGACTTGTTCGCTAAAACTGAACATCCATGGATCAGAGAGCTCTCCTCCCTCGCGCCGAACACCCGATGTCCCCGATGTGAGCCCGACAAGTGGAACACACCAAACAAACTAGCCCGACTGTCGCCCGTTGATGCCAAATGGCCGATCGTCAGCTTGGTGTGTCCCGGGCTTAAAAGATGGATCTCAAAATCATACAGTCACTGTTGGAAAGGGTTCAAATTTGCATAAGATGCCAAAGTCCCTTTAAGGCAAGTCATGTCACTTGGCGGGCATCTTTGAAACATCTCATGGGCAAGCAAGTGCAGCTCCTATCTCTTTCAATGGGGTATCATCAGATTCTTCAAACTGTTCGCCAAACTTAAGATTAAATTTCATATTTGAAATCAATTAAATCTGACAACAACTGTTTCATAAATGTGTAAATAATGTCAATGACATGTAGTAATAAGAATTAAGCATATAAAAACTTTAAAAAATTTTTATAATTATAATTTGATAATTTTGGTATAATTTTCTAAGGTTTAATTTTGTCTTGTGAATTGTAAACATCTATTATTTGAAATAAAATACTATACTTTAAAAAGAATGGAAACTTTAAATCTGCAGGATTGCAGCCTTACAGTAAAGTGGAATAGAATACATATTTTTTTTAATGTACTATATGTTGAATTATGTGTTTAAAAGAGACGCTGCAGAGTGTGATGACATTATGTCTGTTGCGGTGCCTGTAGAAATTTTGCATACCCAAAGTCTACTGTGACCTCAGCTTTGGGCAGTATTCAGAAGTCAGATGAAAAGAAAAATGGCATCTAATCTTTTCTGAAGATTAGATTAGATTCAACTTTTATTGTCACTGCACATTGTAAGGTACAAGGCAACGAAATGCAGTTAGCATCTAAACAGAAGTGCAATAAGCAGTAAGTACAGAATATGTAAGGTCTACAATAAGTACATAACTATACAGATAAGTATTATGGACATAATTTACAGATTTTAAATACTATCAGCATGATATACAGATAGGTGTACTATGAACATACTATACAGATGGATTATGTGAAAGTGTATGTGAAGAGTTCAGATGCAAAAACCTCTAAATCCATCAGACTTATTTTCTTTAAATAAGCATTTTTTATCAGGCTCCTATGTTCACGTTCAGTAGTTTTGTTTTAAAGGTACTGATAAGGTTATTAGTCAGTGAATAAAATAACATTTTTTCAAAAATGTCACTTCGGTCAATTCAGTGATTTTTAACAAATTCGATTTTCTTTTGCGTCAAAACCAGCTAAATCCACTTGTGCTTTTTTCGCAGAAACCTCTAAATCCACCTCTTTGGGACAAGACATAGTAAATATTTGAAAAATCACTAAAAAGTAAGCTAGAAACCTGAAAAAGATTAGAGTACAATCATTTCAAAACGAACAGTAGACAAACCTACCTTTCAACCCCAGGGGGGTTGAATGAGATCTGCGATTATTTGCAAATTCCACCCCATCACCTTTCTGCCCTGTCTGAATAAAGACAAAAGCCCCCCCCCCACCCCAAAAAAAAAAAAAAAAAATTATATATATGATTCACACAGTATAACCACATTGGCAAAAAATGGCAGTACATTTATTTTAACAATTCAAAAAACAAATATTGCACAAACATTAAATTAAAAATACATAAATCTGTCCAAGTAGGTGCATTAAGTCAGTAACATTACATTGACATCAATAAAATCTTAACAATCATGTCATTTCTGATATTTGGGATTTATAAGTTGAACAATGTAAACATTGCAAACATTGCTGTAAACAAGCATATTAGATTCAGTATAATCAAGTATGTATGTAAAAACAGTGCAAAACATTCTGATACTTTTTTGAAGTGTAAAATAACAGTCTACATAAAAACATAAATATTTCCAATGCCCACCAATATAACGTGCTATGTGCAACTAGTATAAAAAAGCTTATCCGATTCAAATTGTTTATTGTATAATCAAGTAGAACAGAGCAACATTCTTAAACATCAATATATGTGCATTTTGTATAAGAAGCTTATAAGACTTAAGTAGTGTAAAGTAATAATTTAATGTATAACTCAAGTATAAAAAAAATTCAGTGCACAAAACAGGTATTCTAAATAAAAATTTAAAAGGTCTAACATAAACAATTCCAATATAATGTTCCGATATAAACTGCATATCAGATGCAAGTAGAATAATTCATTAAATGTAAAGCGACATTAAGATAACAATAAATAACAACTTGACCTCTTTGTGAATTACAAATATCTTACAATAGCTTACACAAGCAAATAAAATACAGACAGTACTGTGCAAAAAGAGGACATCTCTCAGACACTTTTAGATGCTGTCATTCATTCATCCTCAAGGTCTTGTTCAATGTCCCTTGCCACCATCACTTGCCAGGATGTTTTCATAAAACTCTTGTACAGCTTTTGATGCTCCCAACTCACCCAGCAACTTCAAGACATCAGTCCTCTTTGCTTCCTTGACGCAGTTCACATCCGGAAGAAGAGCCGGCTTGAACTGAAACCACTTCTTACCCCGCTTCAGCACAGAGTGCTGGCAAAATTCACCAGCAAACGCAGGCTTAAGCCCCAGCTTATCTCCAGAGATTTGCAGCACTCTTGCTTCACTTATTTTGAATGATCTCTGTGTTGTTGTGAACCTGGCTGCTGCTTCTTTGAAGTCATAGCACTGCCAGTCCTTTCCATATTGATAGACAGTGCCATGCTTTTGAAAAATGTTATTATACTCTTCCGGCAACAGAATAGTTGTATGCTTCCGGATATCTTGCTCAATCCTTCCAAACACTGTCAGCCGGAAGGAAACTGTGCCCTCGTATAGGAAAGAAGTAAGTGATGTTGAGCTGAGGGTACAACTGAGAACGCATGGCAAACAACATTGACAGAACATTAATGTTTTTATTCTGGCCATAGCAAGAGTCTGAGAACAGGCGGAGGCTCTGACACTGGCGCAGATCAACTCTAGCCACTGAGGTGAAGTAGTGATGTAGAGCTGAGGCGACAATGTTACTATCCTTTGAGTTCTCATATTCCAGCCAGGTGTACAGATTTATCTTATGCCGACTCTGGGGTTCTCCTCTGCCACGGTGACGGACACACACGAATACATAAAAGTATACCTGCCGTGAGTAATACGTTTGACAGATGGCAGACCTAGGAAGGACCAGGTTCTCCATTATGTCAAAGCAGACAGTGAATGTATCACCCACGTCATTTAGTTTGTCATAAAACTGACGAGCTCGGCGACGGTGAAGTGTGTAAAGAAGAAATCTTGTTTCCTCTTCTCTTCTGCAGTCAGATCAGGATCATTGATTGCAATGCGGAATTTGACACACGAAGAGCACACATCTTTGGCAGGATGACCAAAAGCCAGGTTAAAGTCATACACAAAGGTGCTCCAGTATAGTGAGTAGGAAACTTATTGATGATTCTGCTCAAGAAACATCTGATGCATTTTTGCCACACTCAAGTCACTCGGCAGGAACTTTCTCCCAGGTGCACAACGGCGGGCATAGTGGCTTGCTCTACAATTAAAAGACTGTATGTGCTTTCGAACTATGTCCTCCTTTGCAGTTTGCTCTTCAGTTTCCCTGGGACCACCACGATTTTCGGGACGTGCTTTGCCGTTCTCAAGCCAGTACTTTGCAATACTTTGAACTCTGTCTTTCTTGACACCTAAAATGAAAATAAACATGAAACCAATCATGCAGGCATATTACCCATATTACACACAATTTAAAAACATGAATTGAAAACAGTTATACAGTTTATTATTTTTTTGCAAAGGTCTACTCATATTAAATGCTCTCCCCATTGTGCAATAATACTATGTGCAATATCACTTATATTTCTTTGATACCACCCATCTTAGTCCATCCCTATACCTTATTCCATCTATAGCTCACCTGTCTATTTTTTTATCATTTTTTTTTTATATATGTATTTTATATGTGTAAAGTGCATAGAAAATATTTCAGTATGCAAATGCATTATTCAGTGTTTTCTGGATGAACAGACAGTAGTGCAAGTAATAACAAGTTTGCTGTTTTTTTTTTTTGCTTGTTGTAAATAAATAAATAAATAAATTGGTCAGGTGCAGTGATGAAGTGGGGGAGGAGTCTGTGTGTATGGTGTGGGGGGTGTCAGAGGGCCAGAGTTCAGCAAAGGAGACAGCTGTAGGAAAAAAGCTGTTCCTGGATCTGCTGGTCCTTGTCCGGAGGGTCCTGAAGTGCCTATCTAAAAGCTCCCGTCGGGTGTTTGATGTTAAAGCAAAGCTGTTCAGTACAAACAGACCCGAGATGAGAAGGAAAAATACTGCAAATAATAGGGGGTTCAAATAATAGGGCTGGGACATTAAATCGATGCATCACAAATCGCGAAATGATTCTGCATCGATTCTGAGATTTTCCAAAGGCATTCACGATTCTCTTTTGAGCTTAGTTTTTAACAGCAGATTGCACTGTGTGCTGTAGAAATCGCTGTATTCGGCTTGCTTCCAGTTCCTTACACAAGCACCACTTGAACCTAAAATAATAATTCATAAAGTTCGAAAAAGGTTGAAGTGAATTACAAGGATGTCCACAGTGGGCTGTGAACATCATAAAAGCATAAAAGCCGATGTGCAAGTACATTTAAAGACTTATATTACTCAGCTGAATGCACAATCGCTCTTCTTCATAAGCATTTGAGTCTGTGGTTAAAAACTAGCCTAGAACGCTGTCTTCTGTTAAAAACTAAGATCAGAATCGATTCAAGAGAGAATCACGATGCATTCCGAAAATCTCAGAATCGATCCACAAATCGTGATTAGGGGTGCTCCAATTGATTGGCTACCGATCACAATCGGCCTATTTAAATAAGTTTTCAGGCTACCAAAATCTCAAGAGTACTGCCCAAAGGGCTATCAGGGATTTTTAAATTTTGCGAGCCCTATGCAGGTTCAGGTTTCGGTTCTTTTTTGTGCTGTGCAAAAGGAAACCAGATGGCAGAAAGCGGCATCCTATTTTTCTTTAGGCTTATTTTACACACAAAGATTTGTTTTTATTGTGAATGTACACAAATATAAGCAAACAGTTTACAATTCCGATTATCTTTGATTAAAAGGAGTAGTTGCTTCCTATGCTTTATGACAAAAAGGAGTAGTTGCTACCACTGTTAGAAGGAAAAAAATCAAGTAAAGTCATCTTTATTGATATATAGCACTTTAAACAAAAAAGATTGCGTCAAAGCAACTGAACAACATTAATTAGGAAAACAGTGTGTCAATAATGCAAAATGACAGTTAAAGGCAGTTCATCATTGAATTCAGTGATGTCATCATGCAGCTCAGTTCAGTTTAAATAGTATTTGTGCAATAATTTGCAATCAAGTCAATGATATCGCTGTAACTGAAGTGACCTCCAACTAAGCAAGCCAGAGGCGACAGCGGCAAGGAACCAAAACTCCATCAGTGACAGAATGGAGAAAAAAACCTTGGGAGAAACCAGGCTTAGTTGGGGGGCCAGTTCTCCTCTGGCCAGACGAAACCAGCAGTTCAATTCCAGGCTGCAGCAAAGTCAGATTGTGCAGAAGAATCGTCTGTTTCCTGTGGTCTTGTCCCGGTGGTCGTCTGAGACAAGGTCTTTACAGGGGATCTGTCTCTGGGGCTCTAGTTGTCCTGGTCTCCGCTGTCTTTCAGGGCTGTAGAGGTCCTTTCTAGGTGCTGATCCCACCATGTGGGCTGGATACAGACTGGATCTGGGGTGACTGCACTGACCCTCTGACTTGGATACAGACTGGGATCTGGTGGCTACGGTGACCTCGGAATAAGAGAGAAACAGACTAATATGAGCGTAGATGCCATTCTTCTAACGATGTAGCAAGTACATCGGGTGTTATGGGAAGTGTTCCCGGTTCCGGTTTACCTAATTAATGCAGCCTAAAAATCCTTTAATGGATTTGGATATTAGAAGTGTATTAGTATGTTATGTGCAGTGGTGGACAGTAACGGAGTAGCTTTACTTCGTTACTGTACTTAAGTACATTTTTCAAGCATCTGTACTTTACTGGAGTAGTTTTATTTTGAGTAACTTTTACTTTTTACTTCACTACATTCCAAAGCATAAGATCGTACTTTTTACTTCACTACATTTCATAAAACATATCGTTACTCCTTATAAATAGGCTATCACGTGCTCTGGCACGCAGAAGCGGTTTCTGATTCAAGAACGAAACTGATTCTTTTCAATGAACCGTTTAAAATCGGTTCACAAATCGCACCAACGATTCATTCGCGAATTAGAATGATCCGATTGCAGCTGTTCTAGAGTCTACAACTCACTGATTCAAATGAACCGTTTAGTGCGAGTCTCTAGTGAACTCAATTCACAACCGGGAGATCTTGTGAGCGCGTGCGACTGATGCTGCTAAAAGTAAGTTACTAATGTCGAATTTTGAGATTCATTATTGTTACTGAAAATCATATTTAGGTCAAAATTGTCATTTGTTTGTGAACTAAATCTGCTGTAAAGGGTGATCTATTTAAGCCCACTGAAATGCTTGAATGCAAACACATCAGCATCTGTGCCTCTTAGGTCAAAAAATAAAACATTTAAAATAACACAGATTAAATATAACTAATGCACGTTCAAATTCCCGCTGCCATAACATTAACAGTTCTATTAAAATGTTACGCATTTAGCCCTATGTGACGTCTGTTTTTATATTGTTTTATCAACAGTATAAAGGTATAAACGTTTATATTGTTTGAATTAACCACCCAAGTAGACAGATATGAATGTTAATTCATAACCATACTGAAAATAAGTAAATATTGGTAGCTGATGCTAACTGTCTAGCTAACAAGCTTGCTGGTGCTAAATTGAGGTTATTTTAAAAAAATAAAGTCCAAATATTTTTATTCAACCACCTAGATAGATTATATCTGGTGGGAAAAGAAAGGCTGTGATGTTCAGAACATGGTCACTACAGTAATTATCAAAGTGGGAAGTGATGCCCTCTGGGAGTATTTGGCCCGGGGGGTTTTTACACCACAGACAGGTTTGAGAAGAAAAAAAATCATTTATGAAAATGTAATTATATTTTCCTTAAAATGTTCTTCCTAACTTCAGGCCTTATTCTCATGTCATATATAAATGTAATGATCTGCAAAACTACAAATTTTAAAACACTTTTTTTCTTACTGGTGAAAATCTGATGGTCAGATGTGACCCTGGAGCACAAAAACAGTCTTAAGTAGCTGGAGTATATTTGTACCAAAAGCCAAAAATATATTGTATGTGTCAAAATGACTCATTTTCTTTTATTGCAAATATTAATAGGATATTAAGTAAAGATCATGTTCCATGAAGATATTTTGTAAATTTCCTACTGTAAATATATCAAAACTTATTTTTTGATTAGTAATATGCATTGCTAAGAACTTCATTTAGACAAGTTTAAAGGTGATTTTCTCAATGTTTAGATTTTTTTGCACCCTCCAGACTCCAGATTTTTCAAATAGTTGCATCTCAGACAAATATCATCCTTTCCTAACAAACAAAACATTAATGGAAAGCTTATTTATTCAGCTATCGGATGATGCATAAATTTCAATTTTGAAAAACTGACCCTTATGAGTGGTTTTGTGGTCCAGTGCCACAATCTGTTTTCTCTCAGGTACATCGCAGTGTAAGCTTCACAGTGAACATAACTACATCACTCTAGTCAACGTAGTACATATCAATAACAAAAATATATCTTGACTTCATATAGTGGTTATTTTGGGAAAATTCCAGGTATTTTGCGCAGTAGGATTATAAAAAAAAAAAAATGTGCTAATATAAAATTAAATAAGTCGCCTATATAAAATTGCAAAATAAATATATCTGTCAGTACTTTTTTTTTTACTTAAGTACATAAAAAATCGAGTACTTTGTACTTTCACCCGAGTAAAATTGAAAAAGGAGTACTTTTACTTTTACTGGAGTAACATTTTATTATATGTATCTGTACTTTTACTCAAGTACTTGATTTGTGTACTTCGTCCGCCACTGGTTATGTGTAAGCCAGGTTAAAGAGATGGGTCTTTAATCTAGATTTAAACTGCAAGAGTGTGTCTGCCTCCCGAACAATGTTAGGTAGGTTATTCCAGAGTTTGGGCGCTAAATAGGATAAGGATCTGCCGCCCGCAGTTGACTTTGATATTCTAGGTATTATCAAATTGCCAGAGTTTTGAGAACGGAGCGGACGTGGAGGACTATAATGTAACGAGCTCGTTCAAATACTGAGGTGCTAAACCATTTTTATGGCTTATAAGTAATAAGCAAGATTTTAAAATCTATACGATGTTTGATAGGGAACCAGTGCAGTGTTGACAGGACCGGGCTAATATGATCATACTTCCTGGTTCTAGTAAGAACTCTAGCTGCTGCATTTTGGACTAACTGGAGTTTGTTTACTAAGCGTGCAGAACAACCACCCAATAGAGCATTACAATAGTCTAACCTTGAGGTCATAAACGCATGGATTAACATTTCTGCATTTGACATTGAGAGCATAGGCCGTAATTTAGATATATTTTTGAGATGGAAAAATGCAGTTTTACAAATGCTAGAAACTTGGCTTTCTAAGGAAAGGTTGCTATCAAATAGCACACCTAGCGACCTAACTGATGACAAAGAATTGACAGAGCAGCCATCAAGGCTTAGACAGCGTTCAAGGTCATTACATGCAGAGCTTTTAGGCCCTATAATTAACACCTCTGTTTTTTCAGAATTTAGCAGTAAGAAATTACTCGTCATCCAGTTTTTTCTATCGACTATGCATTCCATTAGTTTTTCAAATTATGTTTCGCCGGGCCGCGAAGAAATATAGAGCTGAGTATCATCAGCATAAAAGTGAAAGCTAACACCGTGTTTCCTGATGATATCTCCCAAGGGTGGGTAACATGTAAAGCGTGAAGAGTAAATCGGCCCTAGTACTGAGCCTTGCGGTACTCCATACTGCACTTGTGAACGATATGAAACCTCTTCATTCACTGCTACGAATTGATGGCGGTCATATAAGTAAGGGACCTGATATTCAATAAGCCAAGCTTTATCATTTGTTTATCTGTATTGCATCTGTTTTTATTTGTTGAACCTCAATTAAATTGTTGCACCACTTAAGCATCCAGCCATTGAGTGATGACAATCTGCTATGTATCTCATCACCACGGTAAGCAGGGAGGGGACCAGAGCATATTACAGTGTCTGACATCATGCTTGCAAGTTCACACACCTCTTTAATGTTGTTTTTAGTGATCTCCGACTGGCGCAATAGAATCGCCAATAACTAGAGCACTTTCATCAGGTTTCTCAGTGGGTGCATCACTGAGTGGGGAGAACCTGTTTAATGTTTTGATCGGAACAGAAGAGTGGTGTTTAGACCCGTGACTATGCCGCCTCACAGTCACCCAGTTGTCCTGCTGCAAAGGCCCTGTTACCGGAACCGAACAATGTACAGGACTCCCTGAGCTAGACGCATCCAAAGCCATATCTAGAGCCCTAACATTCTTACTGTCCTCAATTAAAGTTTGGATGCGTGTCTCTAATTCTGAAATCTTCTCTGTCAGCCTAACTATTTCCCTGCATTTATCACATGTGAATCCCTCATCACCGACAGAGCTAGATAAACTATACATGTGGCAAGCAGTGCAAATAACAATAGCAGGAGAAGCCATTACTCACCGTGCTTGATGAAAGTTTCTTACCACAGTTGTTTGATGAACTTGTGAAAACCGGAGAGAGAGAGTAGCGAGAGAGAGGAGGAAAGAAAACAGCGATAGGCACAAATGGAAATGCTAATGACAAGCTAACGAGTGCTAACGCGATGCAGGTGCACTGCACTTGCGGATTTAAAATAAAAGTGAACGATCAAATTAATCAGATTAGATTGATAGATAATATCAGAAATATGGTGGGAATTAAGTTATATTTTATCACTTTAAACAACAGAGAGTGATAGTAATATAAAGATTCTACAGAAAAACAAAGCTACACGGAGCTATCACAAAACAGCAGCAAGGCAAGCAGAAAGCAGGAATAACACTGTCCAACAGCGACACCCACAGCTGGCGCCGCATGCGCGCACAGTTATGCTTTGCTACCTTGACAATGCAGCCTGTCCAGTATCATAATAAAATACAGTCAGTCAAACATATAGAAGAAAAACAACACACTGCTCAGTTTAAATATGTAGTAAAATCTGTGCTGTTAAGTGTTATCACTGTACCGCCATGATGTTATGCAAAACATTTTGTTTTACGTGAATATTGGAATTCGAATGAAGTACATAATAAATAATAATTTGGCATTCAAATACATAGACAGTATGGTGTTGAATGAGAGACCCAACATTGGTTTCGGTTTTGTTTTAGCCTAAATTAATTCGTTTTGGCTTGTCGTTTATATTGCTATAGCTTAAAGGCCTATTTTTAATTCTTGTTCTTTTCTAAATACTGTTAATTGAAAGGTTTTGTTGTGGAGTGACGGGAACTAAAAAAGCCTAGCTATGTTTACAGTTTATTATAATGTTTGTAAACATTTCACGTCAGCACTAGGCCTATTTCTGAATGAAATAATAAAATCTGACTCGTTTTTTTTTTTAAACACAATTTTATGAGAATACTGAGTGACCTGTTTGTTACACTGTTTACTTCCTTTTTAATAATATTTTTTATTAAATATTTATTTATTTGGGAAAAATACATTGTCATATAAAGTATAAGTATGTTTATTTTACACATTTATTTTTAATCCATTGTCAAATGCTAAAAATTTCTTAAATATTAATTTAACATTTCTAAAAAATTATATCAGCTTTATATCGGCTATCAGCCCAACTGCTTTCCAAGATATCAGCATCAGCTGTCAAAAAAACAATAGCGGTCGACCACTAATTTTAACCATTCAGCAAACCTTTTTAAATATTTTGATAAATTACTGAAAATAAATACATTACATTTTATAATTACATAAACCTTTTAACTGATTGTATTGAACTGTTGTAATTATTATTATCCTTATTATTGTTTTTTATTTTACAGAACAACAGTAAAATTACAATAATAACATTTATTAATGTTGATGGAGTTCTTGCTTTTTCTCAGCTTTTATTTTGGCAGAGACCCACAGAAAGACCTCAGTGCTTCTTTTTGTTGACAACAGCAGATTTATAAATTATTCTCATTACGAATTTGGGAAGACATTTGTTGCACGTATCGCATTGTCACATACTTTGTAAAAATTCATAAAAATGTCACTGAGCAACTGACTAACACCATTTCAGTGCAGATTTTCCTCACGCTTTGGAATTTGAACACTGGTGCCACGTAGAACAAACAAGTTTATTTATCAAAAAAAAAAACCATACACAAACAAATAACAAAAACCCATTTCAAATTTTATCAAGTGCATTTTCATCATACAGTAACCAGCAACAACCAACCCTACTTCTCATCAAAGACATGCGATGCAGTGCTAAACAGTCTCTCGCTGTCGGTGCTTGTAATGATTTTTGCGTCTTTCTCGACTCTATTTGATTGCGGCATGTCATTGTTCGATTCAATTTATTTGGTCTTTTTGCTTATTCGGTTGCCGAACATTCCCTACTTGTAATTTGTTTCTTTTTCTTAATTTAAATAACACAAATAAAATAAAAACTAGCTATATCGAGGTACATATCATTATCATGAAATAAAATTTGTCATACTGTGAAATAAGATTTTGGTGATATCGCCAACCCCTAGTAATCAGGAGCTATTTGACAGGCTTTTTAGCGTGCGCACATTTCTTTTACACCGAAATCAGAAAAAAAGCACGTCAGAACAGCACACAAATTAAATGTTTAACCAGCAAGGCTTTAAAGCACATGCATATGATGTAAATTTGTGATTGCGAAGTGCAGTCTCCCGTGAGTGTAACTGAGCTACCATTTGATGTGAATGTATGTCGCGTTATACAGTATATTGAGATAGAGGTGCCAGAACTGCAACTGACAATGTATGCTGTAGTATGATACTACGATATATCTTCAAAAACAGATTGTGGAGACATTTTAATCTTCCACACTCAAAATCGTCATATCACACACCCCTATATCTATCTGAAACTTGCTAGCAGTGTGATGATACCAGCAACTTCATAGCGACACCTTACCAATCATCGAAACCAAACTAGAAGCCACCCAGAATACGCTAGCAACAACCCCAACTACAGGGCTCTAGACTAACTTTTTGCACTGGTGCGCCTAACAAAAGTTAGGTGCACCCAAATTTTCGACCGCATTGCATTTAAAACTGCAGTTTTACAAGTTCAATTTTTTTTTTTTTGTAATCGCGGTCCACATAGGCAATATTGACTTGTTAATGATTAACTAACAATCTGGTCAACATAAAGGTCTTTATTTGAAACACAATTCTACAAGAAAGGTAACTTACTGAAAAAGTGTTGGTGCTTAAAGTGCTTTACTGAGCTGAAATTTAAACTTAAAACATCTCAAGATAAATGAAATAAAAAGAAAATCTAAATTAAGACAGCACTCCTTGTTTGTTATCTTTATTTTATAAGTGCACAAAGTTTTGTTGTTATTATGTCTATATGCAAAAATAAGTAGACCCTTTACAGATTCGATTGATGTATTGCTCTTATCTGTACGATCAAAACTGAAAGTGTAATTTAAGTTCTTTTCGGGGTTATCAGGAGAAAATGCCTCAGAACGCGTATACGCGTTAATCGACTTCAGAGGGTTAATTTTACTGGTAATATAGTTTTATATAATCATTTCACAAATGTTTATAGATCATTAAAAGGATTTTTAAAAATGGTTATAGATCATGAAAAGTGTTGGCAACAATTTATAATAAGCTCTCTTCTGGTTTACATTAGTTAATGCAATGAACATTCAGATCATTTATTAATCTTTTTTTGTTTTAGTTAATACTATCATTAAAAATATTAATGTTCATGTTATTTCAAAGAACATAAACTAATCTTAAAGTAAAACATTAAATAAAATGTATTAGAAAATAATGTATTAAAATATTTTTAATTAAGCTTTAATTAACATTAATAAATATATAAATATAATTTTTGTTCATGTTAACTAATATAGTTAAATAATATAGTCTTTAACATTAGTACAAGCTAAGTATGAACAACATTTTTTACTGCATTTATTTGTGTTAGTAAAAAATTGTTTATTTTAATTCATGGTACAGTAACTGATGTACATTAACTATATATTTTTATTAATAATGTAGCAATCCATTTTGAACATAATATTAACTAAGATTCATAAATGCTATATAAATGATGTACGTTAACTTATAAAACTGTTAAAAACTAAAACCTTATTGAAAAGTGTTACAAGAATTTGATGTATACTGTTCTTTGTGTGCGTGTTTGAGAGAGAGAGACTCACATTATTAAATGCTAGGGCTGGGCGATATGACGATATAAATCGGATGGACGAAATTAAAAGTCTATCGATTAATACTTAATGCTCTATCGTTTAGTTTGTGGTGCCGCAAAATACATTGTTTACGGCAATACGTTTTCATTAATTGAATGACGGAAGTCACATGCATTACACGGGGATGCAGGCAGACACGTGAATAACAGCATGTGCGCGCTCAAGTCACGTTGCTGTGTGCGTGGTCATGAAAACTTAATGTTTGCATGCGTTTTTAAGCACTGCAGTTTAACCCCTTACCAGTTTACCCCCATTTTCGGCATAGAGACAGAAATGACATACCCAAAATAAAAAGGTTTCTGCTCATGAGTCTTTCTGACTAGATACATAATCAACATATGTTCACAAAGCTGACACTTCAAAGTTTACTGTTCAAGAATCAGAATTACCCGGACTGTTATGATAATAAAGATATATAAGCTCAAACATAAAAACAAAAATATTAAAAACATATTTTTTAAATGTATTAACTACTGATTTTAGGCCGTTGAAACAAAAACAGAGCTATATACGCGCGCTGTCTCTGTTTCTGTGTGAGAGGAGTGCGTAAGCTGCGCATCAGCTGCTTATAGAGCTCGTGAGCAATTTTGCCCTTTATTTGCTTTAAACGATTGCATAAACACTTATATGTGTCCAAATGCAAGTATCCTCATAAACACAGTCATTTAGATTTTAAATGATTGTAAACAGTACTGTACTGTACAATACAGTAATGCTGTGTTTTTGGAGATTCAAAGTACTTTTTTACCAAACAATTCCTCAACTATACCATTAGCTTGCATGTGAAATATTAATTTTTTAATGAAAAAAATACTTAAATGATGATCTAAATTAAATATAAGATGTTTCTGGATATTGATCTAGGTGTTAGGTGTAGATTTCTGCCATCTGCTGGTTAAAGAAAAACCTAGTTTAAGAAAGAAATGGTTTTGTCCATAGATACTCAGCAGAGGGCGATAGAGATCCATTCATTATACTGGATGTCGCCAACTGCTTATATCATAACTTTTGAGATACATTTTGAGAATTTAGTAGTTTTTGATGCATTTTGAAATGTCTTTTTTTTTTTTTTTTTTTAAAAAAATACTGCAGAAATTTGATGGAAAAAAATGCCAAACAAGAAACACCTAAAGGACAAGACTTAGTCAGATTGTAGTTGCATATTATTTATTTCAATGAACCAAATGTAGAAAAAAATTAACTTTAGAATTTAGAAGAAATTAATTAAATGATATATAATTAAAACCAACAGCAAAATGCAGAAATTAACAGGAGTGAACAGTGAATAACAATAACATTTTTGATGATCACATTCAGAACACTGAACATAAAATCAATAACAAGCTATAAAAAAAAAAATAGGTAATGCATATGTGTGTGCGTGCATGCATTAGGTCTCACTCACACGTGTTCTCACACTGATTTCATTTGACAAATTCCATATAGATGCTCTCTGTGGCAGTCACACCTGTGTGTGTGAGTGTACATGTGTCTCCCTATGTGTGTGTGTGTGTGTGTGTGTGTGTAAGTGTGTGTGAGTAAGTGTGTGCGTGCGCGTGTGTGCATTAGATCTCACCCCTTTTATCTTCGTTCTGCATTTGTGGGTAATTTTATTTGCTAAATTCAATACCAGTGCTCTCTGTGGCAGTCATAACTGTCGTGTGTGTGTGTGTGTGAGATAGAAAGTTTGTTCCACTTTGTGTTTATGCTCTAGGACCAGACCTTGATTTAAAATGTAATTTTTTTTTTCAGATGTATGCCAGGTTTGTTAATTTTATTTGCCAATTTCTATAAAAATGCTCTCTGTTGCAGTCACACACGTGTGTTTGTTTTTTTGTGTGTATATGAGATAGAAAGTTCGTTCCACTTTGTGTTTATGCTCTAGGACCAGACCTTGATTTAAATGTAGAAATTTTCAGATTTATACTGGATTTTTTTTTTATACTGGAAAAACATTTTCCCATTACATTTTCAATGTGGGGTCTATCTGACCCCAAAGATCATGAGTGTGACTTTTTTCCATTTTCAAAAATACACAAAGGGCTGATTAAACCTAAAAAAGCCCAGTTTTTGTGTGTGTAGAGATAGATAATTTAGGAAAAGTCACACAATTTTATTCCACTGAGATGAATGGAACCATTTTTTTTTTAAATGAATAAAGAAAAGTCGATTGGGGTCATATAGACCCCAAAGGATATAAGAGGGTTAAAACTGTGCTGGCAGACACGCCAAACCTCCTTTCAACGGCACATATGGATGTGCCATCCTGGAGGAGCTGGTCTACCTGTGCAATCTGATTGCAGATACTGCCTCATGGTACAATTAGAAAGAAGGACTCTTAACATAACATAAAATTATAAAGGATAAGAAGAGTGTAGTTGTCTGTAGCCACCACCCGTTTACATAAATGAAGAAAACCCGGGGGTACCCAAGGCATTTTGGAAACAATAGCACTAAAATAATGCATGAAGGGCAGAGGAATGTAATATTTCTCATAACAAATGCTATTTTGTTTATACCATAGTAGTATTTATCTAACTATGCTCATGATAGAGCCATCCATGTTTTTATTTGTGGTTACATAGGTTTTTATGTCGTATTATTCCTAACCGTACCATTCACAAAAACTTTTTCTACTCTTTTAGGGATAAATATCGTTTCTATGCATGTTTGCTGCGAGCTCGCTTTGATGAGAACAAACATGAGAAGGACATGATGAAGGCCACCATGATGCTGAAGGCAGGCGAGGAGGAGTTCTGGGCCAATCAGCACCCGCAGCCCTACTTGTTCCCAGACTCACCTGGAGGAACATCCTATGAAAGATATGAGTGCTACAAAGTAAGTTACAAACTAAAATGTATATTGTGTAGTCGCTGTGCAGTTTTACTGCTGTTTTCATAAGCCAAGTTCACACTACGCAACTTTAAATTTCGGCAGATCGCTGTGCTGTTCAGACTACATGACTTCCTGTCTGTCTTGAAGTCATTGTGGTGTTCACACTGCGTGACACTAAGTAAATGATCAGCAACATGGGGTGACATACTACATGAGCTGACAACAACTGTCACTCATCGACTCAACACTGTCCCCAAACCGATTCGTCGTAATAATGAGTCATAAACACATCCACAGCTGTAAATCTCGGTTTAGTTAGAAAGGTAAGGGTCCACTGAACGGACATCTCATGGCAGCACGTTTAGTCCAACGAAGCAATAACATTGTAATATGGATAATAATCCCTTTGTTTACATTTCAGTTCTTCAGGGACAGAATTGTTTGTGTCCATTATGGAATAACTGCGTCTTGGTAGTAAAAAAACGGCATGGTTTTGTAGCATACAGTGTCACAAACAGAATGAGATGATCCACAAAAAAAAAAAGTGAAATATAGGTGGAAGATTGTTTATTTGAATTCTGGCGCTCTCTCATGACGGCTCGTGACGCGCGCTCTGACGCACCTGTCATCTGATGGAGGCGGAACTTAGCTTTGCTGGAACTTAACTTTTTTATTTTTCAACATTTTTTATATATGTTTGAGTGTTTTATGTTGAATGTGCCTGTATCTGCATGATTACCATCTGTTTGCGTGCAAATCAGCTCGTTATTACTGTGTAATCACAGTTATCGATGTGAACGCCATCTATATAAATAGAGTGCAATTTATTGACTTTATGGCGCATTTATATGATTACCATCTCCTTAACTGGCCATCAGCGCGTATTTTCATTGAAGTTCATTGTAAATATTGCATTTCTAACAATCCCAGGATGTTCTGTAATTGGCATACAAAGTAAACTTTTTTTTTTTTTTTTTTTCTTACTCAAATTATTCTTATTGTATTTTTCTAGTGCTCAAATAAATCACTTATATGATGTCTAAATTTCTGTCTATTGTTTTATAATTGAAAAAAAATATGCAGTGGTATGTTTAATGACTAAAATAGTTGGTAGAACCCTTCAATACAGTTGGTAAATATTTTTATATTTGTGGGGGGGGGCTAGACATAGTCTCAGAAAAATGATTGCAGGAATCACATTTTTCATGGTATCTCTTTCAGATTTGAAATAGAAACTCATGAGACATTTGACTTCCAACCCATTACATGGATTGCTCCAGGACTGATTTCATGTATTTTTATATCAAATTAAAAAAAAATTCAGTGTGGTAAAAAAATTTAAGGCACTTCAGTGTCTATAACTTTTAATATTTGAGCATTATCAACTCTGGTTGATAAAAAGTACAGCCCAAGGGTCTTCTTTACAAAGACACAAAAATTATGTGTCACACTGAAGTAAGGAACTGTTACAATTTTAAGTTAGGTAGGGCACTTTCAGCTGTGAGTCCCATAATGGGGGGTGCTGGCTAACAGGTTAACTGTTGGTTTTGTTTCCAAAGCTTCAGTACACAACGGCACTTTATGTCTGTCTTACGAATGTAACATTACTGCAAATGCTCTAAAGAATGCTGAACACAAGCACACATTTTTATCAAATCAGTGCTTCACACACACAGACTTTATTTGGGCGGGCCGCCCCAGGTATGGAGAAACATTTTTACTTTTTTTATTTTTATCCTCATACTTTTTTCTTTTTTTTTTTGTTTTTTTTTAATTTGCCCAAAATAATGAAACCATCCGCGATTGATTAACTAGTGTTAAATCTCCCCTCGCCCTACATGTTTCCTGTCTGCTCATTCTGTGTACACAAGAACTGTTTACTGCCGCTGATGTTCCCACGTGCGCTGCAGAGACGCAGCAGATATTTCACAGACACAGGGCTGGACAGTGCGGTCGCTTCAGTTGCAAATAAAAATAGATGTGCACAAACTGTAAAATGTATTTAAGAAACACGTGTGCGAATAAAGCAAAATCCCTCCGGGTGAGTTTTCTTAAATTTACTGTCATAAGTTTTCAATACATGAAATGGTAAAACAAACGTCATAATGATCATTTTAAGTTGTCTTATTTTGGGGATGGCAAAAACATAAATCGCGAT
Source organism: Cyprinus carpio (assembly GCF_018340385.1). Taxonomy (NCBI): domain Eukaryota; kingdom Metazoa; phylum Chordata; class Actinopteri; order Cypriniformes; family Cyprinidae; genus Cyprinus; species Cyprinus carpio. Next base: position 4,933,153 of record NC_056590.1, read on the forward strand.
ACAGCCTATTGATTATTAAACTTCAAATTGATTTCATTAAAATAAAGAAAAAAAACACTTCGTTCAGACTGCTTCAAAGTGATTCTCACTCAATGAATAGTGCACATTTATTCCAAGTGATTTCTTATGAACTCGAGTTGATGAATTATGACAGTCTACTTTATGACCTTTATATAATATGTTTTAGACGGTTGTAAGAATGCATATTTTCTCTCTGGTCTGAAGGATCATTTCAAAATAAGAGTCCCGGTGTATTTCGGGCTTGTTTATAATTGTTTTTGTTTTGTTTGTTTTTTCCTGCCCATTATTTGTATTTTGGTTACACAATTAATTGTATTTAATTTAATTTCCATTTCATTCATAGTAAACTATTGTAGTTTCTGGCTGCTATGTTTCCCCACAGGAAGAAAAGACTAAGAACATTATTTGACCTGAATTATTCAATATATATATATATATTTTACTAGTATCAGTAAAATCTGTGTCCCAGTCACTGAGAGAGACAATATATGACAAAGGAGAACACTACCATTTAAATGCTGTAATTCTGCATCATTTACAATGCATATAATAACACATAGTATTAGTATGTAATTAACTCTCTGGGGTCTAAGGGGTTTTGGAGGCCTGGAGAAGTTTTGACATCCCCTGACTTTGGTGCTTTTTTTTTCAGTTTCTTTTAAACATATACATGGCTAAAGTCTGAAAAACACTATTACACTGAAAACACTAGTACAAACTGGGCTACAATAATATGTAAATAGCATGTATGTACATTATTGTGTGTTTTTGAGAAAACAACGTTTATGCGTGGTTAGTGAAAAACTAAAATTTTTTGAAGTCACTGAAATAAGGTCATAAACACATACAGAGCATTTATTCACAAGACTGTCAAACATAGACCTTGTAGCTTAGAATTTTTGCTTCAAAATGATGTGAAAGTCATCTTGTTTACTCGCTCACAGAAAACAATAGATTGATTAAAATTTTCTAAGACATTTTTGTTTCGAAAGGGCATATGCGAGTATGCGTGATTGACCATGAACCCACTTCTACACAAAGGCCCACATAATACAAAGTCCCGCATAATGAGCCTTTCAGGTCAGGTATGTGACTGAGAGGGAAGAGTTACAATAAAGAATGTGAGGACAAAATAAATGTATATTTTTTATGTTTGTAGTTTATTTAGAATATATTTAATTATCCCACAAAATAACTAGAGATTCACTTGCGAGTGCAGTTAAACAGTTTATTAGGAACAATCAAAGCTGACTTTCAAAGCTGAATTTTTAGCATCATTACTGCAGTCACATGATCCTTCAGAAAACATTCTAATATTCTGATTTTTTTTTTTTTTCAGTTTTTTTTTTTTATTAATTGAACGAACAGCATCGTTTGTAACATGATTATTGTATTTATCATTACTTGTGTGCTAAATAAAAGTTTTTAATTTCTATATATACACTGACTCCAAGCTTTTGAATTAGTAGTAGTGTAATATTGTTACACTTAGAGTAAGACTGGAGTAATGATGCTGAAAATTTAGCTTTGATCTAAGGAATAAATTAAGTTTTAAAATATATTCAAATAAAAAAGTTTGGGGGGGCAGTTATTTTAAATGGTAAAAATATTGTCACAATATACTGCTTTAGCAAATGCAACTTTCTGTATTTTGGATCAAATAAATGCAGGCTTGGTCAGCAGAAGATAATTCTGTACCAAAAACATTAAAAAATCTTACTGTTCAAAAGTTTTTTTGAGTGGTATTGTGTCATGTTGAAATATATAAATGAACATTTACATACCTGGCATTTCCAAAATGTACATTGTTTATGTGCTCTAAAGGACATACTTTTTTGAAGAGATGGGAGTGTGTGGCTCGCTTGGGCATAAGCTGTGTCCTGAGTGGGCTGCTTATTTGCATTGGCTCGCTTTTGCAACAGGTAATTATTTATCTGAACATAAAAAAGCATGCTGTTTAGCAAATTAAACTGCATTATTAACATAATTTAATGGTCACTGATACTAGTAGTAATTTGTAGGAAACACAGAACGAACACAATTACCACACAGCACATTTATTATAAGTGATATTTACAGCTTACTTGATACACTTTTACCTCAGACGATTGCAAACACCAATGGCGGGGTATAATAACATTCATAAATATTTACATGAGCAGATTTCCATGAACAGAAGCTTAGTTACATTCTTAAAAACACAAGCATGCTTTGTATGTGGGCCTTTACAATATATATATATAGGTATAAATGTATATGGCTATATTTATGAACAGAGAATAGCCTATAACAGTAAAGTTTTGTCTAATCATTCTTACTGACATTAAGCTAGCAACATTATAACTCCTATTACTTTTATATTATATTGCTGTCCATGTTATAGAACATAAAAAAAAAAAAAAAAAAACTCCTGGCATCGTGAAACATTGAGATTGATTGTAGTGTGAAACGTCATATAATGTTTATTTGATTATACATTTAGTCAGGAAAATTATAGTTTGGAAAAAGCCTAACTAGTAAAATGTTTACAAGTTATTTGAAATCTAATACCAGTAGATTAGTAATAAAAAAGACCGGTTTTATGATCTCTGTTGGGTCAAGACGCTTCATTTCTTCTTTCTGAGGTAATCCAAAATCTTATTCCTCTCAGCGGTTCTTATTGAGGTGAATTGTATTATTCCTCTCAGCCTGAAGTGCACAGTAACATTTAAAAAACATGAAGTACAGTCTCGCTGCTTTGTTTGCTGTGAAGTGGGCGTTTACCCACTGTGAGCTTCACGTAGACGATTGTAATATCAATAGCACGCTCGACTGGCCTCACCAGCCAACGTATCACGTTCATGGGGAGCAGTCTGCGACTCGCTCATGGCTTCCCTTGCCGCCCCCAGTTTTACAGCTCGGCATCCTACGAATGCGGCTGAAACTGAACTCCGGGTCCCACCTCACGCTTGGCGGCACGGCTGCTTTCGCGTCAGGGTCAACCAGGCCCTGTCTGGCAGCCCTGAAACCTTGGATGAACCCTGTCTGGTTCAGTCGTGGAGAACCCCTGCAGGCGGTTTCCAGAAGGACAGTGCTGTCGACAGATGCGTTCCAACCTGGGTTGGGGCGATTTGTGAGAGGGCAGACCAGCCTTTCGGCTCGTGTCACCACGAGGAGAGCCATTATCCATATCAACTGCCTCGAGATGCTGGCAGTGGAACGAGCCCTTCAATTCTTTCAGGCGATCTTGAAGGGGCACCACGATCCTAGTCCAATCAGACAGCATGACAATGGTGTTCTACATAAATCACCAAGGCGGCCTTTCGTCCAGGCCGCCTCTGCGCACTGGCAAAGCGCCTCTTGGAATGGACATTACCCAGGCTGCAGATCAGCTTGCCTGGCAAGACAAAATCTGGAAGCAGACATGCTGTCCTCGGAGCAATGCATCCCCTCGATGTGGATGCTCCATCCCCAGACGGTTCTCAAAATCTGGGAGATCTTCGGAAAGGCAGATGGTCAGACCTCTTCGCCTCAGAAGGCAACTCTCATGCCCAACCTATTTTTCGAAGGACACAGATGCCACTGGCCCACAACTGGGCCCAGCCTCCTCCTTTACGCTTTTCCCCTGGTCGCTTCTGATCCCTCAGGTCATCAGAACGAGTCAGGGAAGACAAGCACAGAGTCGTCCTGGTGGCCCCACTCTGGAGGAGCCAAGTCTGGTCTCTGAGCTATTCAGGCTTTCCACGAAAGCCCCATGGCCGATCCCCCTGAGGCGGGACCTCCTCTCTCAGGCGAACAGGACAATCTGGCATCCACAGCCAGAACTCTGGGCTCTGCACCTATTGTCCCTCGATGGGGAGCCTTTAAGCTTCCCCAGGGACATGCTACACCACCATTGCTCAGGTGAGAGCCTCGTCTACAAGACACCTCTATGCCCAGCAGTGGTCGGTCTGCGTTGACTGGTGCTCAGTATGAAATGAAGACCCTGTTGAGTGTGATGTACGGGTACAGACCAAAAAGTTTGGAAACCTTACTATTTTTAATGTTTTGAAAGGAAGTTTCTTTCTGCTCATCAAGCCTTCATTTATTTGATCAAAAATACAGAAAAAAAAAATGTAATATTGTGATATATTATTACAATTTAAAATAATTGTTTTTAAATTTATTATACTTTTATTTCTGTGATGCAAAGCTGAATTTTTAGGATCATTATCACATGATCTTTAGAAATCATTCTAATATGATGATTCATTATCAAAGTTGGAAACAGTTCTGCTGCTAATATTTTTTTCTGAACATGTGATACTTTTTTAGGATACTTTGAAAAAAAAAAAACAAAAAAAAAAAAAAAAAAAAAAGCTATGTATTTTGTAAAATATAAATATTTTGTATATACACTACAATATACACTACTGGGCAGTGATTTGGGGTCAGTAATTTTTTTTCTTTTTTTAAATAAAATCAATACTTTTATTCAGCAAGGATGTTAAATTGATAAAAAGTGATAGTAAAGAAAATATATTATTAGAATACATATTATTAGAATTTTTTTTATTTTGAATAAATGCAGTTCTTTTTAACCTTTTATTCATCAATATATTAGACAGCAGAACTGTTTCCAACACTCATAATAAATCAGATATTAGAATGATTTCTAAATCATGTCTGCATGTGATAGACTGGATGTTCCACATGTGACACTGAAGGCTGGAGTAATTATGCTGAAAATTCAGCTTTGCACTCACAGGAATGAATTATTATTTTTTTTAAAGTATATTCAAATAGAAAACTATTATTTTAAAGTTGTAATAATATTTCACAAGATTACTGTTTCTTCTGTATTTTGATCAAATAAATGCAGGCTTGATGAGCAGAAGAAACTTCTTTCAAAAACATTAAAAATAGTAATGTTTCCAAACTTTTGGGTCCTGTACTGTATCTCCGATACTGTCATTTCTCCAGGAGGATCTGGACAAGGGTCTTCAACCCTTCCACCCTCAAGGTGTATGTAGCAACCATTGCACCATTCCATGCTCCTATCGGCTGGCCAATCAGTGGGTCGAAACAGCCTATTGTGCATTTCCTGAGAGGTTATAGGTGGTTGAACCACCCACGTCCTCTCTCTGTTCCCACTTGGGACCTTTCCACGGTCCTCGAAGCACTCAAAGGGCCTCCCTTTGAGACACTACGTTCAGCTGGACCTTCGGCCCCTAATGCTCAAAACCGCTCTGCTACTTGCGCTACCATCGGTCAAGCGTGTCGGCGATCTGCAGGCCCTCTCGGTGAGCCTGCATGCCTTGAGTTTGGGCCCAATGACTCAAAGGTCATTTTTAAAACCCAGGCATGGCTACATCCCTAAAGTGCTCTCGACCCCGTTCAGAGCACAGGTCATTTCCCTCTCAGCGCTGCCTCCTTTTGTCGGGCGAGCGAGAGCTGGAATTTACTCTGCCCCAGTGAGGGGCTTTGAGGATCTACATTGAGCAGTCACAGCCGTTCCGGCAATCTGAACCCAGCTTTTTGTCTGCTTCGGTGGCCGCACCAAGGGGTTTCTTCCGTCTCAAAGCAGCGCCTCTCGCTAGCGTTGGATAGTCAACGCTATGCTCTGTTACTCCTCTATGGGCCTTGAGTGACCCCATAGGAGTAAGAGCCCACTCCACTAGAGGGATGGCCTCTTTGTGGGCCTGGTCTAGTTGTGTCTCTATCAAGGACATCTGTGAGGCGGCCAGCTGGTCCTCACCATCCACTTTTGTCAGATTCTATAACCTGGACATCCCGACCTTGCATGCTCGGGTCCTCTCGGTATGATACGATGGCCTCTATTGAACTCCGTCATCATGCCACCCTCCAGGGAGCTAGCTCCCTCTTAGCAAGTGTAGCGTAAAGGGTTCGACGGCTCCGCACTCTCACTTATCCCCTGGACCCCACAGTGTCCAAGATAAGTCTTGTCGTTCCCTACCGTGGCACGGCGTTGAGAATTCGTTCCCCATACACAGTATGAGTGAAGTATCGAAAGGGAACGTACTATGTTAACGAACGTAACCTCGGTTCCCTGAGATACAGAATGAGTACTGCGCTATATGCCGTGCCACGAGGCTGCGGCTTCGCAGTTGTCGTCGCTTCAGTCGTTTATGACCTGAATTCCTCTGGCGATTGCCTGCTTATATAGCCATTCGACCCGCCCATTTTGGGCAGACTATGGTGCGCAGCATTGCAACAGGCTTGCTGCAGCAGCTACGCAGGGCCGTCATTGGTTTAAAAATTTTTAACTGATTAAACCAATGGCAGTGCAGTTGCACTCCGTTATTGAAAAAAGGGCTTCAGCATCGAGGAAAAAAAAGGAGCTTTTCCCCCATACACAGTACTCGTTCCGTATCTCAGGGAACCGAGCTTACGTTCGTAACTCCGAGTACGTTTCGCATTTTGTTTGCATATGCATTACAAAGTATTTTTTTTGTTTTTTTTTTTTTTTTTTTTTTACTTAAAATGTATGAAAGCAAGTAAAGAAGGCTCCCTTTAAAATCACTGAAGTTGTTGATCAATGAAGCTCTTTTTTTACATTTTGTGCACTTTGTTGATTATAACTTGATTTTAAACGTAAGGACGTTTTATCTGTCCATTCTTTTCAGTTTCAATGATTAAGCTAAATCGTGCAGGTTTAATTTGTTAGTTTCTGTTTTAGTTAGGCCTAAATAATGGTGAGCGAAATTATACAGTGCCTCACGTTTTACTAAAATAAAGGAAATAATTCATAAAACGCAACAATTTCTTAATCTGTGTACAGACAGAAATCTTTTTTTTTTTTTTTTTTTTTCCAAAATAGTTGTCAAAATAAAGGACAGGTAAAATAACAAAGTTATGTGCATGAAATAATGCATGCTGTTTTATTAAAATAATTTTAAAATATAAATTAAAAATGTACTTGGTGACAAATATAGGCCTAATATATGAGAATATTGACATATAAATCCATGTAGCCTAGCTCATTAAAATAGGCTACCACCACTTTTCAATGCTCCGATGCAAAGTAAACCACCATTTTCTTTAGGATAATATAAACACAATTCATATTATATAAATAACGCTGCACACATTAAATGTTTCAAATCTAAAATATGGTGTAATACTGTGTGTAGCTTAGAGAAAATATAAGCACAGTGCTTTATACTTGACTTGACATTTATCCTGGATGAATTCGTTCTAAGAAAACACACATAACTTCATAAGTACTAAACTTCATCTGTAATATTAAATGTTGTAACTAGTGTTTTTCTTCTTTCATTTTCCCTGACCCCCCTGACTGCAGCCATCAAATGTAACACATCAGTGAGGCAAAGCTGATGGCTATTTGCAAAAATGGGTCTGATGCGTTTGTTTGATAACTTGTGGTTAAAGCGCCACTCACGGTCAAAAGTTGCAAATTGCACTTTGCAGGCGTGGTGGCGGCGGCACTCATGGCAGTACAAAATCTCATTCTGGTTGGCCACCTACTGTATATAAATATTAAATAGTACTGCACACATATTAAATGTTTCAAATCTAAAATGTGCGGTAATACTTTGTAGATTAGTGTAAATATAAGCACAGGCTCATAGGCTTGACATTTATCCTGGATGAATTCGTTCTAAGAAACGCACATAACTTCATAAGTACTAAACTTTCATCTGTAAATATTAATGGTTTTAACTACAGTGTTTTTCTTTCATTTTCTCTGACTGCAGCCATCAAATGTAACACATCGGCAAGTCAAACCTGACGGCTTTTTGCAAAAATGTCGCTATGATGCGTTTGTTTGATAATTGTGGTTAAAGCGCCACTCAGCGGTCAAAAGCTGCAAATGCACTTTGCAGATGCAGCGGCACTCACGGGCGGTAAAAAGCTCATTCTGGTTGGCTACCCACTGTACTTATTGCAAACACCCAATGACCCCCGGGTGTAAACGCATTCAAAATATTAACACCACAGCATATATTCATGAACAGAAGTTTAGTTACATTCATAAACACAAGCAAGCATGCTTTGTATTTAGGCATATACAATCCAAAACCTATACTTATAAACACATATGGCTATATTCCGTGAACAAAGAATAGCCTATCACAGTAAAATTTTGTCTAATCATTCTTACTGACATTAGGCTAGTAACACATAAAACTCATAATACTTTTGTATCATATTGCTGCCTATGTTATAGAACATTAAAAAAAAAAAATTAAAAAAAAGCCTGGCATCGTGAAACAGATGCTGTGAATGAAACTTCATAATGTTTCACATGAGTATACATTTAGTCAGGAATTATAGTTTGGAAAAATTCTAACTACTAAAATGTGTACAAGTTATGTGAAAACTAATACAAGTAGATTAATAAAAAATAGACTTACTCATGTTTATGATCTCTGCTGGATCAAGCTGCTGGAATTTTTTTTTTTTTCTGAGTTATTCCAAAGCTTATTCTTCTCGGCACGTCTTCTTGAGGTGAATTCTGTCTTATTCCTCTCAGCAAGTCTTTTTCTAAGCTGAATTCTGTCGTCTTCCTCATCAGCGCGAAGTGAACTGTAAAATTTTAAAAACCTTGAGGTACAGTCTCGCTGCTTTGTTTACTGTGATTTACATGCATGTGCTTTACGTGGACAATATAATATCTATAGTGCGCTCAGCGTGTGGCACAGTCGCATTAGATATAATGAAGGGAGACTTGAAAGACTGGACATTGTGTTGGTTTCCTATGGATTACTTTATCACAGAAATATTTGTTTTGCGATAAGAAAAGTTTTGAAACATTTTTGCTTAGTTGTAAAAAGTAGACATGTCAAGCTTTCTATAGATATATCTCTCATGTCTTTTCGTTGAGTATTTTGCTGAGTTACAGTTCATTTTTTCTAAATGAAGGTCACGCAGACAAAGGTGGCAAACAGCTCATCCTGTTTGTTTTCTTTATTTTAATAAATGCACAAAGTTTTGTTGTTGTTATGTGTGTATACAAATCAAGTAGACCCTATTTACATATTCGATTGATATATTGCTCTTAGCTGTACGATCAAAACTGAAAGTGTAATTTCAGTTTTTTAGGAATGTAACGATTTACCGCGAGCTGGTTAAAATAAATTCAAATATGTAACGATTCAAATCGGTTGAGATGCTAAACAAATCGCACATTCAGTTAGGAGTAGGAGTTTATATGAATGTATGTCTGAGGTGAACTTACTCTCTTTAGAAAAGATTTTATATGGTATTTTTTTTTCTTTTCATCTTGCCTCTATATAATGCGTATTAAAGTTCATAAGTGCAGCGCTGCTTTGTTTACAGTGGAAACCTAGGGGGAAGGGCCGATTACCGGTTTCAAGATATACCGCAATTTGAAATTTTTTTTTTCAAAAAACCACTAATATTTTTTTCATTATACCGTTCCTGCGGTATGGGCTGTTTTCCATGTTCCTCAAAGACTGAAAAGAGTAGGAATCCCTCAGGCTGAGTGCAGTGTAGAGAGTAACACTGACCCCTCCTCCTCCTGTTGGTGCGAGCGAGCGCGTCAGTCACGTTGGGTGTAGGATGGCCCAGGGACACTTCACATTGGAGAGTTCCTTTCCGTCTCGCGCACAGCCGTCATCCGAACAGCTTTCAAAAGTATACTTAACCGAAGATGAGTGCAGACGGATGAGCTTGACACATGCCCAGTACCATGGGTGTGGAAGCAGCTGTCCAATAAGCCCTCTTTATGACAAAAAATAACGTAATGCGGACGGTGCGTGGACGGCTGAAATATACTTTGGTCTTGTATGCGATTGGCAAACCGGCCTTTTTTTTGCCTTATTGCAACTCTCTGTTCTGGACTTGCACAACTGCATTGCAATGCAATCATTTGTTTCAAAATGTCATTTATGTTGAGAAAAAATGAAAGTCTGTTCAATGCCGTTAACACAGGCCAGAGAAAATATTGTAGCAGGCAGATCACTCACTGTTCATGAGCCACGAACTATTGGAAGAAAATCCTCAAAAGTGAGAGGGTTTTATATGAATGGTTTCTGAGGGGAGCTGACTGTCTTCTGAAAAGTTTACGTGGTATAATTTCACAAAGCTTGTCAGAACATTGTTTTTGCTTCAAATTGTGTTATTAAATCAAATTATATGTATGATTATTATTATTATTATTATTATTATTATTATAAATAACAATAGCAATATAACAAGAGCATTATATGAAATGATATAAATATGTATATGAAGTATATACACTAAAATTAAATTACTGTAATTACAGAATTTAGGTTAAATAAAGATGTACTTTTTTTTCTTTTTAGGAAACAAAGCATAGAAAAAAAATAACTAATTCTAACTGTTCCAATTTCTGTATGTGGCCTCAAAAACAAAAATATATTGTGTCTTGCGGGAATTATTATTATTTTTTTACCCAGTTATTTTAAAAAGAACACATTTCAGAGGTGTATTTACAACAATAGCGTAAAACTGTGATATTTTTGCTTAAGGTAATCATACCATCAAAATTCTCATATTGGCCCATGCTACTGCTGGCAGAGAGTGAATCTGTGTCTCATTCAGCTTGTCTAATGTTTCTGTTTCATGCAGATATTTGTATGTATACGTTTCACCAAAAATGAAGTCAAATCATTCTGTTTTTGCTTCAAATTTTGAAATTATACACTCTTATTTAGATTAAAAAAACTGCTCATTGTTGTATGTATGCATATCATCTTTGTGACATGCAACACCTGCAGCCCTCTCCAATAATTTCTCATTTTCCCACTTCCCCCCGTTTGACTGGAAGAGAGTGGAGGTACTGGTGCTGCTCATCTCTAATGATTGGAAATTTTAATCCTTTACCATCTTTGGGTTAATCAACAGTTCCTTGAATCTCATTCCGTTACTGTTACCTACCCTCTTAAAATAACATTTTTGTAGTTGTTGTCTATCGACCCCCAGTACCACTAGGTAACTTTTTCTGATGAATTAGATGTGCTGCTCTCAACCTTTCCTGAGGATGGTACTCCCCTAGGTTGATGCTTGGAGATTTCAACATCCACCTAGATAAACCTCTATCTGCGGACTTCCACACTCTGCTTGCCTCTTTTGATCTCAACCGAGTGTCAACTACTGCTACTCACAAATCAGGCAAACCAACCTGGACCTTATTTACACACAACACTGCTCCACTGATCATGTATCTGGTTACTCCACTGCACACCTCAGATCACTTCCTCCTCACACTCTTAACCTCAACATGGTTCCTGACACATCACTTACCCCAACACATATCATCTTTCGATGTAACCTAAAAAAAAAACTCACTCTCACCCTCCCGGCTATCTGCAATGGTTTCATTCTTGGCTTCCTTCCCCTTAAAACTGTTAGCATCTTTTTGATGCTAAAACAGTGCTAGCTGATACTTTCTGCTCCACATACTTACATCTGTTTAGACACTGTTTGCCTCTTGTCTTCCAGGCCAGACGTACCACCCCTTCAGCCCCTTGGTTATCTGATGTTCTACGGCGAAAACATCGTTCTAAGCTTAGAGCTGCTGAACGGGTGTGTGCGCAAATCCAAAAAATACTACTGACCTTAACCCTCTGGAGGTCTAAGGGTATTTTTGGGGCCTGTTGAGAAAGTTTTGTCATGCCCTGACATTTGTTTTTTTTCAGTTTCTTTAAAATATCTAAATGGCTAAAGTCTAATCTCACTGTAATCAGCACAAGCTGGGCTATAATAATATGTAAGCAGCATGTATGTACATGATTGTGTTTTTGAGAAAAAAATGTTATGCGTGGTTAGTGAAAAACTAAAAATGTTAAATCACTTTGATAAGGCAATAAAACACCTACAGAACATTGGTTCCCAGGACTTTTGAGAAACTGGAGCTTGTAGCCTAGAAATTTTTTTTCTAAATGATGTAAAAAATCATCTTGTTTATACTCACTTACAGAAAACAATATATTGATTTAAATTTTCTAAGACACTTTTTGTTGGTAAAAGTCATATGCGAGGTAGGCGTCAACTATCATGAATACCATTGTGATTCACACCTGAGAAGACAAAGGCCTGCATAAATGAGCTGCATAATGAGCCTTCAGTCAGGTGTGTCACTGAGAGGGATTGAGTTACAAGAAAGAATGGGAGGACAAAATAAATGTATATAATTTTATGCTGGTAGTTTATTTAGAATATATTTAATTCATCCCACAACATAATTTAATATTCACTTGTGAGTGCAGTCAAACAGTTTATTAGGAACAATCAAAGCTGACTTTCAAACTGAATTTTTTGCATCATTACTCCAGTCACACAATCCTTCAGAAATCTTTTAACAATCTTATTTTCTACAAAAAATGTTTATTGTTATTATCATTATTATTATTATTATTATTATTAATGTTGAAAAAGAGCTGAGAATTTTTTTTTTTCCAGTTTTTTTAGCAGGGGGGATAAATTGAAAGAACAGCATTGCTTGTTACATTTGTTACAGTTACATTTATTTGTTACATTTATAATTTACATCAAGCTTTTGAATGGTATAGTATTGTATATTGTTATTGAAACTTCATAATAATTTCACTTGATTGGCTACATTTAGTCAGGAATAAAAGTTTGGAAAAAGTCGTCTTGGAAAAAGTCTAACTAGTAAAATGTTTACACGTTATGTGAAAACTAGTACAAGTATATAAATAAATAAAAAAAGATTACTCATGTTATGATCTCTGCTGAATAAAGTGCTTCATTCTTTTTTTCTTGAGGAAATCCAAATCTCTAATCCTCAACCACATCACATCTTTTTGGGTGTGAATTATGTCTTATTCCTCTCATCGCGAAGCAAACAGTAAAATAAAAAAAACTTGAAGAACAGTCTCGCTGCGTTGTCTTCTGTTGTGTGGGGGTATTCAAGCCGCCGCGCGCTCAGTGAAACATTTTGGAATCTGTAATAGCGCGTTCAGCGCGGGGGCATGGTCGCATTAGAAGATAATGAAGGGAGACGTGAAAAAACGGACATCGCGTTGTTTTCATGTGGATTACTTTATCACCGAATATTTGTTTTCGGTTTAGCTTAGTTTAGTTTAAAAGTAGACATGTCAGGCTTTCTTTAGATATCTCTCTGCATGTCTCTGTTGTTGAGTATTCACTGAGTTACAGTTCATTTTAATGACGTGTTTGTAAATGAAGATCAGCGCAGACAAAGGCTGCAGACAGCACACCTTGTCTAACTCTCGCATGCTTTTTAAAACTTTTCCTCGCTCCTTTGTCCTCCTCCTCCCCCTCCTGCTTCATCTCTAATAGCTGACGATTTTCCACACCACAATCCATCAAGCACATCTCACCAGCAAACATACACTCATTCACATCCTTCTCTTCACTCTCTGAGGCAGAAGTCTGCAAACTCATCACTTTAATAATCATCCTACTACTTGTCCGCTTGATCATATTCCATATCATCTCCTTCAAGCCATTTCTCCTGCAGTTGTACAAAACCGATTCCAAAAAAGTTTAAATAAAGTGGGACACTGTACAAATTGTGAATAAAAACAGAATGCAATGAGGTGGAAGTTTCAAATGTCAATATTTTATAGCTGTACAACATAGATGACATATTCAAATGTTTAAAAACTGAGAAAATGTATAATTTTAAGGGAAAAAATAAGTTGATTTTAAATTTCATGGCATCAACACATCTCAAAAAAGTTGGGACGAAGGCCATGTTTTACAACTGTTGTGGCACCCCCCCTTCTTTTTTTATAAACTAGTCTGCAAACGTCTGTAATTGGGGACCGCGGAGACCAGTTGCTCAAGTTTAGGAATAGGAATGTTTGTCCCATTCTTTGTCTAAAATACAGGCTTCTAGTTGCTCAACTGTCTTAGGGTCTTCTTTGTCACATTCTTCCTTCCTTGATGATGAGCAAATGTTTTTCTATGGGTGAAATGAAAAGATCTGGGACTGCAGGCTGGCCATTTCAGTACCGGATCTCTTCTTATACGCAGCCATGTGATGTTGTAATGATTGCAGTATGTGGTCTGGCATTGTCATGTTGGAAAAACCATGCAAGGTCTTCCCTGCAAGAGACGACGTGTCTGGGGTGGGAGCCATATGTTGTTCTAGAACTTGGATATACCTTTCAGCATTGATGGTGCCCTTTCCAGATGTGTAAGCTGCCCCATTGCACACACACTCGATAATCAACCCCATATCATCAGAGATGCAGGCTTCTGAAACTGAGCGCTTGGATAAACAACTTGGGTTGTCCTGGTCCTCTTTTTGTTCCGGTATGACATGGGCGTCCCAGTTTTCCAGAAACAAGAGCTTCAATTTTGATTTGTCTGACCACAGACACAGTTTTCCACTTTGGACCAGTCCATTTTTATGAGCGCAGGCTTGAGGGACCGAGATAAACGCCTGCACTTATGGATCATGTTTAGATATGGCTTCTTTTTGACCTCTTAGAGTTTTAGCGGCGGCAACGGCGAATGGCACGGTGGATCATTGTGTTCACCGACAATGTTTTCTGAAAGTATTTTCCTGAGCCCATGTTGTGATTTCCATTAGAGTAGCATTCCTGTATGTGATGCAGGGCCCGAAGATTCACGGGCATCCAGTATGGTTTTTCTGGCCTTGACCCTTGCGCACAGAGGATTGTTTCCAGATTCTCTGAATCTTTGGATGGTTATTATGCGCTGTATGATGATGATAAACTTCAAACTCTTTGCAATTTTTCTCTGAAAGTGAAGAATGATCCTTTTCTGATATATGCTTCATATTTTTTGTAGCAGCAGCCATTGGGGGAATTGGGTGTTTCCTCTGCTCCATCTTGACTTCTGAGAGACAATGCCACTATGAGTGGAGGCTCTCTTTTATACCCAATCATGTTGCCAATTGACCGAATAAGTTGCAAATTGGTCCTCCAGATGTTCCTTATATGTGCATTTAACTTTTCCGACCTCTATTGCTACCTGTCCCAACTTTTTTGGAATGTTGTAGCTCTCCATGAAACTCCAAAAAATGAACCAATATTGGGCATGACATTTCAAAAATGTCTCACTTTTCAACATTTGAATGTTTCTTATATTCTATTGTGAATAAAATATAAGTCTATGAGATTGGGTGAATTTTATTGCCATTCACTTTTTTACTCACAATTTGTACAGTGTCCCAACTTTTTCGGAAATGGGTTTTGTACCTGCACTCACTCACATCTTGAACAAATCCCTTTCATACAGGTGTTTTCCCTATCATTTCGACAGGCTCATATTAACTCCACTACTTAAGAAACCCACCCTCAACCCATCTTTTTGTTCGAGAACTACAGACCAGTTTCCTCTTCTTCCTTTTCATTGCAAAAACACTTGAACGAGCTGTTATCAACCAAGTCTCTACCTTGCTCAACAACAGAACAACCTCCTTGATTCAGCAACCAATATCCGGCTTCAGAAGTGGACATTCAAACTGAGAATGCCTTGCTCTCAGTTGTTGAAGCCCTAAGACCTGGCAAGAGCGGAAATTCCAAATCTTCATACTTATCTTGCTTGATCTATCTGCTGCTTTGACACACGTTAACTACCAGAGCCTCATGTTTCAACCCTACTGACAAAGGGCATCTCAGGAACACCCCCCACACTCCAGTGGTTGAGTTCTTACCTCCACACCAGATAGGTCCTTCAGCCACACCATAATTGTTGTATTGGAGAGGTGAGTTTTGTGTTTCCTTCAGGGTGAGCAAGTGCGCAACATCTAACTACTGGGGGCCTCAGGGCTCAGTTCTTGGACCACTTCTCTTCTCTTTGTCTACATGGGCATCATTAGGTTCTGGTCATTCAGCAACCTGGCTTTTCCATACCATTGCTATGCTGATGACACTCAACTCTACCTCTCATTCCATCCTGATGATCCATCGAGGTAAGCTGTTCGCATCCAGCTTGTCACTCGAACAGACATTTCTTGCTGGATGAAGGACCATCCCACTTTCAACTTCAACCTTGCCAAGGACAGAAACGCTTGTGGTTCCAGCAAAACCAATCATTTCATCACAATTCACCATTCAAGTAGGCACATCAACATAACTCTTCCTTCAAAAAACAGCCAGAAACCTTGGAGTTTATGATTGATGAGCATCAGCTAACTTTCTCAGACACACATTGCTAAAAACTGTCCGGTCCTGCAGATTTGCTTTATTCAACATTAGAAGATCAGGCCCTGACCTTCTTTTGGAACATGCTGCACAAACCTCCTTGTTTTTCAAAAAACTCTTGTCCTGTCCCGGCTAGACTATTGCAACGCTCTCTTGGCAGGTCTTACCAGCGCAGTTCTATCAAACCTTACACAATTAAATCCAGAACGCTTTTTCTTGCCAGCAAGATGAATTTTATATGAGCCGAAAAGAATACACCGTCCACACCTCTGTTTATCAATTTGCACTGGCTACCATGTAGCTGCTAGCATAAAATCAAGGCATTGATGTTTGCCATACAAAAACCACCACCGGGCTCTGCACCCCTTTACCTAAATTCATTACTTCAGACTTATGTGCCCTCTAGAAGCTTGCGTTCTGCAAATCTTGTCGTGAACGTCGCTCTGATTGTGCCATCCCAAAGAAGGCACAAAGTCACATTTTACGGACTTTTAAATTAAATGTTCCCATACTGGTGTGAATGACCTGAGCAACTCATCATCCCGAGCAGCGAGTCCTAGCCATTCTTCTTCAAGCAACGGTTCGCGTTTAAAACACAATCTCGTTCCAGCTTTGATTTGCCCCCTCTAACTTTTGCACTCACTATTATCGAATCTTATTCTTAGCATTAAATTTAAAAAAATAATTAACCTTGTCTACTCTTTTTGTATTCTATCTATTTTCGTTAATTTTGTATACAATTATAAATAGTTAAAAAGCCTCTTCACAACAACTAGCGTGCTCGATTGCTTTTTCCTTCATTCTATCAGTTTTTTTTTTCTTATTATATTGATTTAAACAGCCCTTGTCTACGTATGACGGCATTAGAGGCTAACTGCGGGACTTGTGATTGCAATTATACTATCATTGCTCTTTTGTTGTTTGGATTTTTGCTCATTGTACTCAATTGTAAGTTGCCTTGGATTAAAAGCGGTCTGCACATAAAGACTGTTGTAAATGTAAATGTAAATAAAGCTATAAATTACATGTATATCATACCGATTACTACCCGGTTATTTCGTTTGTAGTGTTATTTACTCCTGTATCGATTATTTGACTGTAGCAGTATCTTACGCTGATCCCTTATAACAGTGTGGACAGAGTAGGGGTCTGCTCCTGTCATCGAGGATTGTACTCGCTCTCCGCTCCCGCATATATTCTAAGATTGCATTTATAATTGTCTCCGGAGCCGCTAATCAGTGTCGGGATGAATGAGCACTCTTGCCGCTGTTTACGTTCCCTTTGCCGATTTCGAAATGCACTGTTGCACTATTGTGTACAGGGAGCTGATTATCGTACAAGAAAAGATAGTTGTCAGTGAAGCTACGGAGTAGCGACTACTGCGCAGTTGATGGAATTTTCAGTCCAGCTCTCAGTGCATGAAATATACATTACCTCGGTGGTCCCATTCCTGTATTGCGATTTTTTTCTCTTCTTCGTTTCTCCTTTTTCTTTTCTACTCTTTTTTCTTTTTCTTTCTTTTCTTTTTTCTTTTTTTTCTTTCTGGCCTTTTCTTTTTCATTAATGTTTTGTTCACGGATACACCCGCCAAAAGGTTGAGTCCCACACAATTATCATTTTATTTCTCCGCATGTTCCCACACACAAACATCACAAATCTCTGCCCTCCTACCTGCAGCTCCACCCATCTATAGAGTTTCGCTCCTGTGCTGCACCCTGTCACTGCAGTGGCTAGGTCCCAACGGTTACTTGCGTGCAGGTCTCTTACTCTCCGGATCTGTCTGAGTAGTAGTAAAATCCTCACACCATGGTGTAGTCTTGTGGTCATCCCTCCTTTCTACCCGATTTGGAGTCAGTCAAATCTGGACTTCACTGTCAAGCATACTTAAATTGCTCCTCCCTTTAATCGTACTGTCGCACAAAATTAGGTTTAAATAGCGTTTGAATTGTTTACCAGGGGGATAAGACTTCAATGCAAATACCCACGCTTGTGTGTGTTCTGGTTGATATATAGCTATAGATAGCATGAGATAATATGATGTGCTGTAAATGTGCATTTTAGAGATACTGGCTTTACCGTTTCATGACACTGCATTTCTTATTCATATTAGTTTTTTTTTTTTTTTTTTCTGGAAATTAAGGCTTATTAGTGCATTTCTTAAAAAAAAAAACAAAATGGATGTGTTATCATGGAAACAATATATTAAACATCAATAATCCTTTTGACTTAGTTTCAAAAATTTTGTCAGTAGTTTTGGGCATTATTTGGACCAAATTTGGTTGGACAGTTCAGTCGGGTGGAGCTAAGAATCTCATTGAAAGAACATTGTTATTAAAGACCAGAGGGCTTACATGATTTGTAATGTCATTTTCATTTATTAATTACACTCTGTACATCTTGCATTTACTTCTTTGTCTAGGCTCCTGAATGGATGTCTTGAGCGCATTTCGCATCCCTCAGAAGGAATAAAGCCATGTACCCTGATTACTTGCTAGAGAGTCGAACAGTGGAAATTAAGCTGCGGTCGTTTTCAGAGCTGGGATAGAGAGGGTAAGTCATGATCATGGCTTTCTTTGGCCTTTTGTACCACATTTAACCTGATGCTTTGCTTTCAGGTAGCTCGAAGACGATGACTGTGTGTCTTCAACAGTCACACCTAATGGAAGATTAAATGAGATCAACTAATTTTGTTCTTCACAGGCAAAACTGAAATCAATTTATGTCTTTAAGGCATTACCATGCACATCTGCACTCCCGTTTGCACACTAGCTTTCTAGGCTTGAGGCATGCGTCACGCCATTATAATGCAACTTTTTGTGTTTGTGGAAGATAAGGTGCTCTTGCTTAATTAGATTAATGATATTTTTTTGGCAGTGGGCAGTGCAGTGATATTCATTACCAGGTGTACTTATATCAGATGATTATTATTGTAAGGCAGTAGCTAATGGTTGAGGTCAGGGAAGGATTTGCAGCTTTACTTGCCACACTAAATTTCTGTCAATCAATATCGGTATTCATGGTCGTGCAAGCAATGAACTAGATTTAAAAAGCTGGAACACCCTTTGGTAGGACCTGTATTTTAAAGGGGACTTAACACCACATGGTTTGGCCAAAGCGCCTTTGTGTTGTATCTTGGAGTTACCTATATAGTACGTGTTGTTAACTTCATATTTACTGGTGATCGGTTTTATTCTGCTATGAGGTGGGAACGATAGAGTCACAAGCATTTCTTAGCCAATTGCAAACACAGAAATATGTTTTATTGCAGTTTTTACTTACAGCCTGCTGCGCAATGAATCTTGTCGTAGGAGGCTGAGCGAAGCTACCGACCAGAAGGGTCTGGCTGCAGATCTTTGGTACACTTACACTCTTCAGACCTTGCATTCTCCGACATGCACTCTCAGATCACTTGATGCTTCGCTAGTGACATCACACTGCAGTCTTTACTTTTATATTTTGTCTATTTATCTGGTTACTTGTGTTTTTGAAAATCTCAACATTTTACAACAGTAGCCAGGTGGTTAAGACAAGGGAAAAATAAAATAAATTACTCCGTTTTAAAACCGTTTTTTGAACAGTTCAAAACTTTGAATTTTTTATTTTAAAAACTTGGTTTTGCCTGTATTTATTAAGGTTGCTAAAATCTAGAGCATGATGACACTTATTTTTTAGTGTGCATGTGTTGTGGTCATTGGATGGATATCCATTGCGTATATATTGTGTTGTGTCGTTGTACCAGCGTGATGTTGGAGCGTGTTGGCGGTCTACGCCAAATATTTTCCCTACTTAGGGGACAATAAAAGTTTATTAGGCATTTCATTACGATTGCACTTGCATATCGCCACTTGCACTCTCCTTGTACCTGCGACGTCCCGTGTAAGGACATAATGCATATAAAATGTAATAAACTAATTCAATATTGATGCTGCAAGCACCAGTCGAGCTGATGGGCCCAAGCCATCAGTCACAAATGGTGCCACGCCCCAGTGGCATCAGGACAAAAACTGTTGTCCACAGCGGGGCACATGACAGTTCTTACAGTAATACTCTGGTGGCCGTCAATGTTTCCGGATGCTACACGGCAATTAACGGTGTAATCCCCACCCCTTCAAGGACCGGCTGGAAATCTCTACTCATATCATCATAAACTACTATCTAACTTTTAGAGGTAAACCCACTTTACATACTAAGGTTTCATTTTAGTAATATTAACACTCTATAAGTAAGAATGAGACAGACAATAAGTTTTACTATAGCCCGTCAGTTCATCTTCCCAACTTACATTAAAACACTTTTTACTTGTTAACACCATTGTTCCTGCCTGTGAACTCACCCATCCACCACCCCTTCCCCTCTTACTTTCCCCCGGAGTGGGTTTTGCCCGACTTTCCTTGTTTGCCCATGTCCCCGTTTCCGACTAGATTCCCGACATGGGCAACTTTCATCTTGCCTAACTCATTCTATTATAAAGATCTACGCCTCAACGCATCGACGCAGCGCGCTGTTTTCACATGGAAAGCTTATCAAAAAGTATAGATAGATGTGTGTAAGCCGTACACATCAAAACTGCGAGATTTCCAAAGCAGAACATACCAGAATCGTTGTACTAACGAGTCATAAAAACACATCCACAGCTGTAATTCCCCGTTTAGTTAGGAAGGTAAAGGGTCCATGACCTAAATCCATGGAGCACGTTTAGTCCAATGACCGCAATACGGTGGAATATGGATGACATCCCTTTGTTTACATTTCAGTGTCCGTTATGGAATAAACCGCGCTCAGAAAACTGCCTCTTGGTAGTACACACAAAAGGGTTGTGGTTGGTGTCGCGTACAGTGTCACAAACAGAATGAGATGATCCGCCAAAAAAAAAGTAGAAAAGATCGGAGGAAGTTTTGTTTATTTGAATTTTGTGTGATCTCGTGCTGCACGCGCTCTAACGCCCCTGTCATCCTGATGGAGCCCGAAAAACTTAGCGATCGCCTGTTTCTTTTACTTTTTCAACATTGTTTATATATATGTGTGTGTTTATGTTAGATGTTGCATGTACCTGCATGCTTACCATCTATTTGAGTGCAAATCAGACTAGAAACCGTTTCAGAAAAATAGTTTTAGGGAATCTCATTTTTCATAGTATCTTCAGAATTGAAATATAAACTCAGAGACATTTGACTTTCAACCCATTAATTTTCTAGATTGCTTCCAGGAGTGATTTCATATATTTTTATAGCACATAAATAAAATAAAATAAAATTCAGTGTGGTAGAACATATCTTCAAGGCACTTCGGTTGCTCTATAACTTCTAATATTTTTGAGCATTATAACTCTGGTGATAAAAAGTAAAGCCCCAAAGCTGCTTCTTCCAAAGACACCAAATTTATGTGTGTCAACAACACTGAGTAAGGAACTGTTACAATGTGAAAGTCGTAGGGCACTTTAGCTGTGAGTCCCATAATGGGGGGTGCTGGCTAACAGGTTAATACGTCTGTGAAAAATATATTGTTCATTGTTAGTTCATGTTCGGTAATGCATTACTAATGTTAACAATGAGAACTTGTTAATAGAGGTTTCCAAGACATTTTACCAATTCAAAAACCGATCTTAATAACGCAGGAATGAAAGTTAAAAATTATTAACTCCCCATGAAGAAATATTCTAAAACAATGCAATACAGAAATGCAAAGTTAAGACATGACCATTGCCAAAAATGATGGACTGGGACGCAGGGCCAGAAAAAAACAGGTGGTTTTGGGGCCTGGAGAAGTTTTGTCATGCCCTGAAGAATGTTGCCGATGCCGATAACAAAAAAAGGTGTAATATCGGCGCCGATAATCGGCCATCGCCGATAATCGGTGACCCCTAATCCTAAATGGCTAAAGTATAATCTCACTGTACAGCAAAAACTATGCTATATCTACTATTTGTGAGCAGATGTATTACATGATGTGTTTTGATGAAAAAATAAAATGTTATGCTAGTGGTTAAGTGTAGTGCAAACAACTAAAAATGTTAAATCACTTGAAAAGGCAATAAAACATACAGAAAATTGGTTCCCAGGAAATTTTTGAGAACTGGGGTTTGGTTTAGGGCCCCTAGAATTTTTTTTTTCTAAATGATGTGGAAAATCATCTTGTTTACTCACTACAGAGAAGAAGGATAGAGAAGAGAACAGAGCAGAAAAACAATTATGATTTTAAATCTTTCTCTAAGGCACTTTTTGTTGGTAAGAGTTAATATGCGAGTAGGCTTCCACTATATGAATTAACACCTGGAAGACAAAGGCTCTGCATATGAGCTGCATATGAGCCATTCAGTCAGCTGTGTATGAGGCGGGCTGAGTACAAGAAAGAATGTGAGGGACAAATAAATCATAATATATTTCATGTGTAGTTTATTTAGACTATATTTAATTATCCCACAACATAATTTAATATCACTGGTGAGTGACAGTTTTAAACAGGTATTAGGAAAAATCAAAGTGACTTTCAACTGAATTTGTTTGGCTCATTACTCAGCACACAATCCTCAGAAGATCCTGTTTAACGAACGCTTATTTTCTACAGAAGTAAAAAAAAACATTTATTGTTATTATTATTATAATTATTATATTATTATTATTATTAGTAGTATATTAATTTGAAAAGAGCTGAGGCATATTTTTTTAGGTTTTTTAGGGGGGAAAAAATTGAAAAGAACAGCAATTGATGTTACATTGTTACAGTTACATTTATTGTTAAATTTATATATTACATCAAGCGTTTGAAGGGGTATAGTAGGTATATTGTTATGAAACTAATATATTTCATTGATTAACATTGTAGTCAGGAATTATAGTTGGCCAAACAGAAAAAAAAGTTTTGTGGGAAAAAGTGTGTTCGTTAACTAGGTAAAATGTTTACCACCGTTATGTGAACAACTAGTACAAGTATAGAAATAAATACAAAATAAGAGACTTACTCTGTTATGAACTTGCTGAATAAAGGCTTCATTATTTTTTTTGAGAATCCAAATCTCAATCGCTCAAACACATCACCATCTTTTGTGGGGGAATTAGGGTCTTATTCCTCTAAGGACATAGAAAGATCAAACAGTTTAAGAATAATAAAAAACTGGGAAGAACAGTCGCTGCGTTTGTCTTTCGTTTGTGGTGGGGTATTCAAAAGCGCGGCGCTCAGTGAAACATTTGAATACTAAAAAAAAGCTGCGCCTCGGGCGGGGGGGCTGTGTAGCATAGAAGATACATGAAGCGAGACGTGGGAACCAAAGGACATCGCGTGGTTTTATAGATTACTTTAGCACAGAAATTTGTTTTCAGCTAGCACTTGTTTAGTTTAAAAGTAGAAATGTCAGGCGTTGGCTAGAGATATCTCCTCTCATGCTCTCTCGTTGAGTATTCACAGAGTTACAGTGCATTTAATGACGCACTTTGTATCTGAAGATAGCGGCAGACAAAGGCTGCTCAGAACAGGCACTCCTTGTTCTGTTTATCTTATTTTAGTGCCAAAGTTTTGTTAGTTAGAGGTCGTATACAAAAAAAAGTAAGACTTTACAGTATCACGATTTGATGTATTGCACTAATCTGTACGATCAAACGAAAGTGAATTAAGTGTCCTTTTCAGGGTATAAGGAGAAAATACCCCAAAATGCGGTATACTCGTGAATCACTCCAGAGGGTTAATGTGGGTAATGATACGTTTTTTATTCAGTTCTGCAGCGCTTTTCAGGATAGGAGCTGGAATAAAAAATTAACTCCTAAAACTTACTGACAGATTCCGGAAGATAAATTCTTCAAACAGTGGTACAAGGTGATGTGGTGCTGGTTCTTCAAGTGTCACTCAAAGCGTATCTGTCCATAAAGCCTATCTTAAAAAAAAAAGTCTTAATATACAGTATTTCACTATACTTCATGTTATTCTAATTAAGTGAAGGTCATTTTTTTATGATTTTTAATCCAAGCAACGTCTCTCAGAACCTGACACCTTGTAATTCTGGAGACTCCAGGAAAGTTGCATTTCTGGAAAATAGTGGTGCTGGAGACTAAATGCTTCCTGATGGTTTCTCCCCTAATTCTTCACTTTAATTTTTAATTATTTTGCAGTTAACGTTTGTCTTTTCTTCTCCACCTGTTTTTAACAGTAAAAGAAAACATGCCTAATAATTCTGCACACCTGAATATGAGGGAATCCTTCGTCATTAAGGAATATATCACACTCGTTACCCTCTCTACTGCAGCTCAACCAAGTCTCGTCCCATTCGTCGATTCGTTCGTTCTTTAATAAAACATGTCCTTTTGAGTTGGACTTTGAGCTTTGTAACTTTGCAGGTCTTTTTTTTATGCTGAAACCGCAACATTACAGACTAACTAAAGTTGAAAAAGTGAAAAGGCATAATTGCACCCATTTAATAGACATTAGTAAGCAGTTTATAAATACAGCTATAAATGTTTTGTTCTTGAGCATATCTATAATGTTCAATCATTGTATTTTCATACTTTTTTAATGATCAATTTATAATTTTCCTAAAATCTGACTATTTACAACCAGTTATTTAGGAGTTGTCAGTGGTTCCTAAATCATTAAGAATGTTGGTAGTAAATGATTAATGAACTATTTAAATGTAATAGTAATATGAGTTAGACACATTACAATAGTTTGCTCAGTGTGTTAATAACTGCTTTCACATATTCCTGCGTAATTCATGATTAACCCTCTGGGGTCTACGGGGTTTTGGGCCTGAGAGTTGTGCCATCCCTGACTTTTGTGCTTTTTTTCAGTTTCTTAATAAACAGATACAGTGGCTAAAAAGACTAAAACCACTGCAATCAGTACAAACCTGGGCTACAATAAGAGTGTAAATAGCATTATGTACATGATTGTGTTTATTGAGAAAACAACGGTTATGTGTGGTTAGTAAAAAACTACAATTTTTACGTCACGTTAAATAAGGTCCATAAAACCACATACATAACATTTTTTCACAATATGTCAAACATGAGACCTTGTAGCCTAGAATTTTTGCTTCAAAATGATGTGGAAAACCATCTTGTTTACTCACTCCCTGAAAACAATAGATTGATTTAAATTTTCTAAGAACCACTTTTTGTTTCGAAAGGGCAATGCAAGATATGCGTGATTTGACCATGAATTTTGTGCGATTTCACACCTGAGAAGACAAAGTCCCGCATAATGGGCTGCATAATGAGTCTTTCAGCTAGGTGTGTGACTGAGAGGGAAGAGACCACAATAAAGACAGGTGAGGACAAAATAAAGATATATTTTTGTTTGTAGTGTATTTGAATTTTTTTTTAAAGTATCCCAACAAATAAGTGAGCCACTGCGAGGCAGTTAAAAAGTTTCTTAGAACAATCAAACTGACTTTCCAAACGCTGAATTTTTAGCATCATTCCTCCAGTCACACCTGATCCTCAGAAAATCATTACAATATTCTAGTGATTGGCATATTCAAAAAAACATTTATATTATTATTAGTTGCATTATTATTTAGTATTATTCGTTATTATATTATAATTATTAATTTTGAAAAGAGATTTGTTTTTTGAAAATGAAAGCACAAAAGGCATTGTTTAGAACATGAGTTATTTATATTTCATCATCAAATTGTGTGTAAAAAGTTTTACTATATATGATATATATATAATCTATATAATGATATATATATACTATATATAAAATATTATGGGTGGAGTCACTTTCACCATAAAACTGTCAGTTATATTTCCAACGGATGCTAACTAGCACAAAGCTGTCGCTTTGAAACGAACCTTCGCAGCCATTACGTGAACAAACAGACCTCACCCGGGGGCTGCTTTTATTGTCGCGGGGGTGATTTTAATCGCTTGCAAATTTGTAAGACAGTGTCTACCAACTATCATCCAGCAATGTTTCCCGCCACACCCCAGAGGAGAAAATACTGAGAATAAAAAAGTGGAGCAATGATTACACACACATTGGTGGAAGAGGACATTACGGAACCCCACGCCCCCACCTTCGGGACAGTATGATCACCTTTCGTTTGTTTGCTCACCCTAAGATTAACCTATCAACCATGTTGAAGCATCAGTGAGGTCCATCAAAGTGTCGCCAAGGAGCAGACGCCTGTACTTAGGACAAGGTTTCACGGACACACTGGACTGGAAGTATGTTTCGTTTTCAGGCTGCCTGTTTGCGTCTCACAACGGACATTGACGTCTATACCTCCTCTGTACTGCCTTACATCAACCACGAAAGCGGGAGGACCGCGAAAAAAGACAAAAAAAAAAGAACCAGTGACAGTTACAACAGAAACAAACAGATAACGCACATACCCTAATCAGGAAGCCATGGATGAACCGACGGAGGTGCGAATTCTGCTGAAAGCCCGCACACAATGACCGTTCAGGTCAGATGCACACTCCCAGCCGCCAGTAAATCCAGGGGTAACCTGAACAAGGGGCATCAAACAGGCCAAGACTTGCCTACAAGTCGAATGTAGAATGAACGACTTTTGCCAACTCTGACCCCCGATGGCATGTGGCAGGGCATCCAGGTCATCAGTGACTACCCCCAAGTCAAGCAACGTCCACTACCAACAGTCATCGGACATCTCCTTCCTTAACGAGTATAAATGACTTTTTATGGCATCGCTTCCAACAAGCGACAGCAGCAGGGAGACATGCCACCAAAATCACACACTCAGCAGACTCACTACGCTCTCCAACGCACCTCCACAGATGTCCACACTGCATTGAGGCCGGGAACATCAACCAGCACACAAGTAGCTGCCGGGCCCGGAACAGCATTTCGCTGGATGTGTGCTATAGAGCAATGTGCAGAGCAGCTTGCAGGTTCTTCACAGACATTTTCAAACTGTGCCCTCACCCAAGCAACTGTGCCAACATGTTTTAAACCCATACTCATAGGAGTCCACGGGTCGAGTTTACTCGACAAGAATGGCGGCGGCACTGAATAAAACGGCCGAGTTTTGTCAACTAGGGAGGTCAAAATTTCGGTATCGACCGTTCGCCCTCCACTAGATAGCAGACATGGTCATACTCCTGCATCTCTGACTCAAAGAATAACGTTCTGCTTCTAGTATCCAAAATCCTTCGAGCTAGAGCGCATTGACTTAGTGCGAACAAAAGCGGAGCTAGGTGAGAGTGAGCCCTTTTCTCAGAGCAATATTGTCAACGTCCGCGCGAGTTTTGGTGCATTAGATTAATTATTATTAGGGCCCGAGCAAATGGGCGCGCAGGGCACTATTATTTTTCCTTAGGATTATTCTTATCAGGGCTCAAGCCTGGCAGGGCGAAGAGCCCCTATTTGTTTCTCCTTAGGAAGTTATTTGTTTATGATTATTATATTTTTTTCTAAGTTCGAGGGGGACTTTTGGGGCCATTAACATGCTTAATAAAGTCTTGAAAAGATTTGGCAGCCACCAAACTGGATAACTGCGGCCATTAGGACCGGGCAGAGAACCAATGAGCCCACGGGGCGTGGAAAGGGGGGGGGCTCCCAGCGCCCCGCTGTGAATATTGAGGGCCATTTATCTCATCGCATCTACTGTACTTAATCCAAATATGAAACATCGCGTCCACTCATGTGAATTCTAATCAAACCAAACAACTTGTCCGCACTGCATGGTATCAGCTTCCGCCCAACAGGAAGTTGGCTATTTAGGGTTTTTTGTGAAAAACACATGTCTGTGAATTTGAAATTACTCCTCATGAGGAATATTCAACTGTTTGCCTCGAAAACTCGAGTGAACCGATCTCAAGACATTGGAGAGGATGCAAAATTGCCTGGGAGGTATTTTTGACTATCTCGAAGCGGTTTCTCCGTGGGAAGGCGTGATTTGAAATTAGGTGCGAAAAATGAGAGAAAAAGGAACGTAGTGTCTATAAACATCCACATACATTTTCTGATCTTGATGCCAACTCTTCAGGGGTTTGTTACGTGTCTATGATGCCTGCTCACATTGATGGGACTAGAAGGATCCAAAGTTATAGAAACGACACCAAATTGCAGCAGAGGAGTGAGTGTCATTTTACAAAACTGCTGTTTTGAATTCAGCATAGTATTTTTTACCAATATTGCTTCAAACTTCAGCAGAATAATGACAAAACATTGCCGATTATAAAAACTGGTTGGGGGATGATATTGATAACTAGTTATATTGTTGCCATGGACAACATGCAGTCAAACCTTGAATTATTGATTCTCTGGGTGATTGATTGAGGCCAGCTACTACATAAACTAGAATGTGTCATGGAAAACTCAAAACACATATAAGTATTACATTGATGAAGGTCTAGGACGCTGCAGCGACGGCCTCGTGACAGGGTCAGCTGGAAAGTCTTGGACAGGTGGCTCTAACGAGCGCACCACCCGATCAGTGAACAACGAGTCAGGCGAAAGCAATCGTTGAAAGTATAGGGCGTTCACTACATACTTTATCAGCAATGTTTTATATGAAACACTCTGTACACTTATGAATTATCTCAATTGAAGGGCAAGGAAGAGACAATCGAGGAGGGGGTAAAGGGGACGAGAATATAGGGGTGAGCTGGGGGCGCGAAGTGGTCATGTACACTTATAGAGCTCATATGAGACCAGAACAACTTTTCAGCTTTTCATGCAATAGAGGTCTCCAGCCCAAACAGGGAAGATCGGCTATTGCAGGGCTGTTAAAAAAGTGGAATGCTTCTGGAATTTGAAATACTCCTATGAGGTTTTCTGAGCTGTTTGCCGTCGAAACTCAGGGAAAATGCTTCCAAGACATCGGGGATGCAAAAACTTTGCCATGGATTTTTGTTATTATCGAAACGGTTTGGAGCTGTGGCGAGCGATAAGATTCTGTGCAGTATTTCACTATGCACTGAGGAAAGGCATCACAAAATACATGTAGAACAACATAGACAAACAAACCACACTCTAATTATACGTGTGCTAGCCATGCGCGATACAAGATACAGTTTTTCTGATTTTTGTCAAACCTCAGGAGTTTGTGTTCAATTGTGATGCCCGATCACATATAGTGTCGACTATGTAGGAGCCCAATTAGTATATAGCGCTACCAGACTCGACAGAAGGAAGAGGGTGTACTTTAACAAAAATGCTAGATTGAAATTTCAGCATACTATATTTGGGGTTAACTCAATATGCTTCAAAACTTCGATCAGAATAGATGTCAATACACGACCGAGGCAGATATGTCAAGGGATAGCGAATATTGAAGACATGATGGACCTAATTAATTATCGTATAATATTAGTGTGTTTCCATGGCAAACAATGCTCAGACTTGAACATTATTTTCTCTGGTTGATCTATTTGTGAAGCAGATACATGACACACAGACCAGAACACCATAAACTCGGGTACACTGGATAAGTTGTTCTTATCCAAGGCGGGACACAACTTGTCTAATTGTTAACATCCTTAGCTACGACCAACGCAGGAGAAGTGGTCGGCTAATGTTTGATTTGAATGATGGATTGTTGAGCTCGTGTGGATGAGGTGTATGTGTGCTGAATGACAGTTCTCATTCGTGGTGAGAAGTGGTCTGTAAGAGAAATGCGGTAACTATACTATCTCAGGAGCAATTCCCGGGACTGAGAGGGAGGAGGGTCTCGCTTAGTTTCACTTGTTTAAATCGTCTGTTAAAAAATACTAAGAAATGAAATTAATTGAATTCTAACACTGACAAGCTAAACCAACATACTTATTATTAGGCGGGTCAGGGCTCCATTAATGCGATTGATGGCTGGCCAGAACCATTAAGACAGAACCAGAGAGAAATCACCGCTGGCTAACTCTAGGCATGCGTGCAAGCATCATACAAACAAGCTCACAGTTAAAGCATTTTTATCGTTTTCTTAAGGGCTTTTTAAAATAAAATACTAATCGAGCGACATAGCACCACAATCCACCAATATAGAACACACACAAAGAAGCTAAATTCAGGTCTCTTGTGACACATGTAGGTTGTGGAGAAATTTAACGACGATTGAAGCAGCGCGAGACTGTCTAAGGGCAGAATACCATCTATCTCACTGAGCGCCAGAGGACGCTGATTCTGGGCTTTTCGAGTCGCAAGAAACGAACATTCAGTACCGATTATTTCCAATACACAAATAGCTTGGAGCGTAATATAAATGAAAAACCAGCCCCCATAGGTGAATATAAACACCTTTGTGAGAAATAAATCTGAAATTTGTGATCGCATGATACTGGATTTTGGCTCATAGAAGTGACTGCATTTACCAGCTGCTTGTCTGTTTTCAATTTTAATCTAAATGATAAAAAAACAGACCATAATCTCATATCTGATGAGCCAATGGATGCTTTTTTTGTATGTGTGTAGTGTAGTCATGTATTTCATGTATCATTATTATTTATTATTATTATTATTATTATGTATGATTAGTATTATTATTATTATTGTTTGTTGTTGTTGTTCCGTTAGTGCTCTTACAAGAATAAATAAGCTAAATTAACTTAAAATCGATTACAGGTTATTTTACATTTTGATTTGTCCCGCAGTCTAATACACATAAAATACCGTAAAACATGCTCTATTCGTATGGATAACTTAATTGTTAGCAAATTTTCATGTTTAAGCGTCCATCTTAAAATGGGTACAGTACACACTTTTATTTTCATAATAAACTTGTTGATTTAGATTATAGACAGTTACAGTGGTCTATTAATAAAATATAACCAGGTTTTTGTTCAAGGTGCTGTAATGTGTTTGGAAGTAGGCTAAGTGTTTTTTTTCCTGTTAAAATCCTAAAAAAAAAAAAAAAACGTTGGGAGGAAACAGCCATGATTTACGAAAAGGTGGCTTAACCTATAGAAAAAAAAAAATAACTATGAAATTAAAGTAGTGTTTAATTTTTATAGTAATGACCATTTTTGTTATCATAAAAAAACTTCTTCACATTACAATACAAAATAACAAACTGTCAATAGTACTATTATGACAAAATAACTGTTGTATTTTGTCATCATTAATAGTAGTTTTTATGGATTCTAATTGTGAAAAACAAAAATTAGAATACTCCCATAGTCCATCATTCAACACTGCTTAAAAGTTGCTTAAGGTTTATGACAATTAAAGCTCTTAAAGCATGAAATACGATAACAGAACCTGTAGAATTAGATTTTAATGGGGGTAATGAGGAGCACTAAACTAATGCAATTAAATTTGTGTGTAATCATTATGATAAATATGTGGCCCTGTTCCTAATGTGGGTTCAGTAAATGTAATGCCAATCAATGATAACAGTTTGTCCAATTCGATGGCGCCACATGATAGCAAATACTTCAAAGATCTGTTCAAAGATCTTGAAAATGTTTGCATTTATGGGCATAAATAAAATAGTGCATAAATCAGTGCATTCTGTTTTTCATAAACTTTAATAAAGCCCAATATAGTAAGATGATGCACAAGACTGTTATCATCTCCTACATACCATGACTTTGTGGTGACATTGTTATAATAGTATGTGACAACATATTATCTCAAGTTTCACACCATTACTGAACAGACCAAAGTGTAGAAGGGTCCCTATTAGTAGGTTCTATCTATGTCATGTTTGTGCATATAATAGGACTCACATAAGGGACATCATAATTTACTGAAAAGAGACACGGTATCTTGTGTAACTGCAAATCATGTTACCAAGACCCATGTGCTTCTGGGACCAATGATCACCTTGACTGTAAACCGCATTGATTGGCAGGTTAGACGTGGTGTGTCTTTGCCACAACTGATGTATCAGTTTATCGATAAGTGCACTGTGACAATAGCAAACAGGGGAACAAAGAAAAGGGCATGACTTTATTTGCATCCAGCTAGCCAACGCTATTACAGGATGTTCCATAGCATATACTTTGATTAGAATGAAATAGCAAGGGTTCGATAAATAGTTAATCATTTATTTCACTTCTTTAATGACATAGTTGTTCTGTGTATGGTGATTTGTCAAAAGTATTGATGCTTCGGATTAAACCCGTTAATTTGCCGTATCCCTTAAAACTGACTTACGCAGAGGGTTAACTGTCAATGCATGTGGCCACGCTGGGCACAGTTTGACCATGATGCCACACCGAGGCGGGTGGCGTATTGCGCTGCGATGGCTTGAGGCGGCAGCCAACCATCGCTGCTTGCAGGCTAGATTTAGGGGCCTACAAGCCATGGAGGGCGCGGAGCCGCGATTGTTTTGTCCTTACACATGATTATTTTTGGTTTTCTTAGGGCCCGAGCCAATGGTCGCAGGCCCTCTGTTTTTAAGGATTCTTCTCTTCTTCTTTTATTATTTTTTTTTTTAACCTTACCGGGGGTTGTGGAGGCCTTAAACATACTCAAAAACTCTTGAAAATTGGCACACACATTGGAAAACCGCGGCCATCAAGGACGACGCAGAGGCTGGGGGAACCCGGGGTGGCAACAGGGGGCTTCCGGCGCCCCCTCGGACACAGTCCGAAATCTTGAACCATAGCTCACACAATAATTGCATTATTACATAAAACTCAGTACACTTCTAGATCTCATTGAGAGACGAAAAACTTTCGCGCTCTATGACATAGCTCCGACCCAGACAGAATGAGCTATTCAGGGCTGTTTTCAAAAAAAAAAAAAGCATGCTCGGAGATTTGAAAACTACTTGAGGTTTCCACCACGTTCTCCACGAAACGCAGGTGAACTAGATTCCAAGGACTTGGGGATGAAAAGATTGGCCCGGGATTTTGGTATATCGAGGTTTGTCCGTGTGCGAAGCGTTGATTAGGGCAAAAAATGAGAAACAGGGAACGGGAAATTGTCTAATAATCATCCACATAAATTTTTGTTTAGATCACACTTCATCGATTGTGCTCGATGTAGGATGCTGCTCTTCAGAGATGTAGACTGGCACGCCGTCAAAAGCAGCGTCTCATCTGCTCAAACTGTGTCCTGCGCACTCCGCGAGCTGCTGTTCTATGCTCAAAAGGCTAAGATATTCCAATCTTTTTGATTCACTCGATTGGCTTCAAACTTTTTGTTTCAGGGGGAATAATGAACAAAAATTCCTGAGGCGATGTAAATTCTGTTTTGGGGATCCATTGAGTAGCACTTCATTATGAGTGTTTCGAATGGTAACGTGTCAATTGCAGTGGAATATTCTGTTCAAGTAGATGATTTTGAGGCAGATAAAGGATTACTTTTAGATAATTAAATGTATAAGCGTCAATAGAGTATTTAAATCAGTATTAATGATAGCTAGAACACATGGCAACAAGCACATGAAAGGGAGCGTGGAGGAGGGCAACGCTAATAGCAGGGCC